>NC_052360.1:1583359-1712063 GCF_009727055.1 Benincasa hispida
ATTTAATTAATTATTAATTATTTTAATTATAAATTTAATTAATATTTTTATGTTTGACTCCCACATAGGAAGTTATAAAAAACATGGGATAGCTTCCACGTTTCCTCTCTCTCCATTGGTTAAAATACCTGTAAAACGTAAGTTTTGCAGGTGATAGTCGTTGATTCTCTTTTTATAGAACTGTGCTATGCTCTCCAAAAACTCTCTCCTTTTTTCTTCCTAATTAGAAATTGGTTCCCACAAAACCAATACCAAAGTTCTTAGAGAATATGGAGGTTTCCAAATTGGTGATGTTCGTGAAATCCATCCCAAAGGATTTGGAGTTTTCCATTCAAGTCAACAACGAGAGTAAGGATTCTTTTCTTTTCTTTATAAGATTAATTTTTAAAGCATGCTTAACCTAGAATTTACAGTAAGTTTATTTATTTATTTATTTAATGTGATATTCTATTCTTTCCAGTGTATTGATATTTCAGGATTTCTCAATTAATTTCAAGTTAAGGTCCTGAATAATTTTGCTGAACTAGGGCTTTTATCCCTATAAAGGTTATATTGATATATTGTTTTATAAGAGGAGTACTGACAAGATGCTCTTAATCAATATTACCTATTTGAGAGTAGAAGTGGGGTTGCTTCTATTAGAACTTTTCAAATGGCTTATGTTCTCTAAAGCTCTCATGAATTCAGGATTTTGTCTGGGATCAAAATGGACAAAAACGTATAGAACTCAAAGATACAAGACAAGTTGTATGTGACATTTGTTGTCTCAACTCACCAATGGAAGGATAGTTTCAAAGCTTAGTCACACTATTTCTTCAATAAATTTGATGGATATTCACTAAGGAAGGTAAGTCCAGAAGACACCTCTACTGATACAGAGCTTGTTTATTTGCTCTCAATGGTTTTGAATTTTTCTCACTTTCGTTCACTTAGGGGATTATTGGATATATATAGTGAAAGAAAGTGAAAGTTTGGTGAAGATATAAAACATAAAATGAATTCAATTGGTAGATTAAATTCATTGTTTAGAAACTTTTAAATTGGAGTGAAATTTCATATCAAAATGGTGTTTTGTGTACAAATTTAACATGTATGAAAGTTAAATTTGTAGTCTTTCAATTTGAATGAGTTATGATTGATTTTTGTCAAGTAACAACTTAATTGAGTTAAATTTGACAAACATTTAAATTTTTTGTATTTATTTGATTTTATTTTATATCTTGGAGAGTTATTAAGTTGCCAGCTTAAAAATATCAACTTGGTTCTTCATTTGTAGCATCCCGTTCCAAAGTGAAGAGCTCTCCTTTCTTTCTTTCTTTTTTTCTTTTATTATTGAGTTAAGTTGAGAGAAAGTATCCAAGAATTCTGCCAGATCCGAGTAGTTCAAGGTTGCAGTTCTACTGGAGTTAGTCGTTGTATCCTGTTGAGACGATCATTATAGTCTGCTGCTACCCGTGTAGAGTGAATAAGTGTTTTTAGGACAACGCTTATCAGAAGCATGCTTCGACTACATCTTGAGTCTATAAAGGTTTTGAGATTCTTTCAAGTTTTTTGTTATTTTTATATCTAAGCATTGTCACATCATCTAGCTTTCGTTTGAGTTTAAATATTATATATTGATTGTATTGTTTCTAGTAATTGAAGTGTAATTAGTTTGCTAGTACATTCAGTTTGATATATACTATTTTCCCCCAACAAATGAATTATTTATAAATTTAAAATTTCTATATTATTAAATATTCTTAGAAAAGGTAAGATTGTAATTAGTTTTAAGAAAATAAAAAAAAAAAGAGTTAAAAGTAAAAGTTGTTATCCATTCACTTGTACAACTATAGGGTCGGTGATGATGATCATAAACCTCTAACCTCTAAAGATGATGCCTATTACCAATTATATGTTGAGCAAAGCTCACAAAGTTGTTACCCATTTAAATCCTTGATAAAAGAAAGAAAGAAGAGTAGAAATGTTAAACGAAACAACTTTTTTTTCGAAAAACAAAATTTTACACCCATGGACATTATTTTACTAGAGAAAAAAAATATATTTTTTTAAAAAGTCATTTTTGTCCAAACTTTTTTAATTATAAAAATCATTTAGAATATATTTAAAAGTATTTCAAAAGCTATTCTGAGTGGTTATTAAACACTTCAATTTTTCAAGTTAAACCAAAAACATCCTCAAAATATTTAAAAGGTGATATATACATAAATTTTCCTGGTTCCTTTTACACTCATCTCAACCACTCTACGTTGAACTATTGATTAGGGGTGTTTAAAAAAACCCGAGTGACTCGAAAACTTGATGAATCCAACTAAACCCGTACATTTGAGATGAGTCAAGTACAAATATATAAAAATTTTATGAGTTAGGTTAGTTCAGAGGTTCATCTAAAATAATTCAAACCAACATGAACTTATTATTAATTTTAAAAAATATATTTATTTTACCTATGATATAATTATAAATACATATGTTTATTTTAATTTTAAGGCAAATACCAATTTCTATCCCTAAATTTTGGGTATTGTATCAATTTAAACCAGAACTTTCATAAGCATGTCAATTTAAATCTCAAACTAATAATTATATCAATTTAAACCTTGAACTTTCATATGTGTATCAATTTAAATCCTAACATTAATAATTGTACCAATTTAGACCATCCATTATGTTTTATTTAGATATATTCATGAAGTTCAGAGTTTAAGTTAATACATTTATAAAAGTTCAAGATATATAAATTGATATACTTATGAAAGTTCAAGATTTAATTGATACAATCCTCAAAGTTCAGGGTTCAAATTGATATAATTAGTAGTTTAAGGTTTAAATTGATACAACCAAACATTCAAGGGTATAAATTGACATTTTCTTTTAATTTTATTTACTTTCATGATTTTTTTGGGATAATTTATTCTTCAACAGCTTCGAAAAATAATCTTTCAACAATTTAGAAATAAAAATTCCATGGTATAAATTGAAATTGAGTTGTTAAGCTTAATTCAATATATGGAAATAATTAAATAAAATTTTTACCTAATAACATTTTATTTATTTTTTAAACAAAATTTTAAATTTTTTTAAAAAAATAAAAACTTCAAATAAATATTTCAAGTAATCCGAACCAACCCAAATATTCTATAGTTAGGTTGGGTTGAATTGGATTCATTATTTAAAAAGAATTATTTAAGTCGAAGAAATTTATAATCTGAAAATTTGGATTAGATCTTCAACCCCAATGCAACTTACTATTAATTGAAATGGATGATTTAATATACTTAAACAATGGAAGAGTGAGAGACTTCTTTCCAAAAAAAAAAAAAAAGAAAAAAAAAGAAACTTGCACATGTATCTGCAATCTCATCGTATTAGTTTTCCTCTAGTAATCGTGCACCCATTAATTTCTCCATTTCTTTTTTCAGTTGCGTCCATTTCCATCCAAGTTTGTTCCATTCATTCTTAATATTTTCTGTAGCAAACATTATAAAAATGAGGCTTCAGTCATTTTATTTGGTCTAAACTTTGAGAAAAAACCATGATAACTTCATCCTATATCCTACTTAAAAAAAGAATCATCAATGTTCATTCATGTCGCATTGCACTTTAAATTTCCTTTTTATTTTTAACAATATCATTTAGGCTACATGGTATTTAAAAGCATGCATCATCACTATTTCGAACTTAGAAGAAATCCAACTACCTGTTATAAAGATGGTAAACATAGCTAATCGACATAGAACTCCAACTATCGATTTTAAGATCAAAATAAGTTCAATTCTCCTTGTAAAAACAAAATAACAACAATAACAATAAGAAATTAAAGCAATAAGATCGTGAGTCTAATGTGGAATCCTCAACATACTCTTCATATTGGTGCATCTTTTGGATCACCATTTTTAAGTCATTTTTTTTTTCTATCGAATATCCATTTAAGTTTCATACCATATTAGACAAATATGGAGTTTCAACTTAAGATTAATTGTCTATGGAAGTAGTCAATGTAAATATATATATATATATATATATATATATCTTACAGAGGCATTCACGGCAATGAGTAGGGTTATTTAGTATGGAGAGCTTTTTAGTTGTGGGGCACAGTAAATTCTGAGAACTTCTTAGAATCAAATGTAACAGATTTTTTCATATTTTCAATGTATGATTTTCAACAACTACCTTGACAAAAAACAACAATTATTCGTTTAGAGAATTCATCAAAAGTACAATATATGATGTAAGTTTATGGTCAATATTTTCTTGATAGTGATAAAGTGATGAAGATGACAAAGGGAGATAGATTGAAATTTATGAAGCATATAATAAATAACGCATGTTTCATATGTAGCATGTGAACACACCTTATTGTTGGCTATTGAGTAGTATTTTTTTTTGTGTGGGAACTCTTGTAAATAAATATTGTCCTTCATTAAAGAAATCGTGATATAGCAAAGTTCTAGTTTGAAAATGTGATGATTGGAAACTTGTTTTTATTAATAGTTGAATTGGCCATTCTTTAAACCAGCAAACGTTTAGTGTCCAAAGATTTGACATGCTTTAAATATGTTTATCTCGAATAGAATAATTTTAAAGTAAGTCTCAAAACATAAAAGCATTATAATATCATAATTTGAATATGTATACATACGCTTTAATTATATTTAAATATATAGTAAAGTTTTAAAGCTATCAATAATAGATGGTGATAGACACTGATAGACTCTATCAGCATCTATTATTGATAGTTCTAAAATTTTGCTATATTTTGTAAATATTTTGGTTTATTTTTATATATTTAAAAATAGTCTTATATTTAATATTTTAGCAATAAATTGGAAAAATAAAATAATTTTATTGAAAAAAATCAAACGTAAAAATAACCGCTTATTGAAATTATGCATCAAGGTGATATTTTTATTCCTAATGATGATGTGACAATTTGGGGGTTAGCTTGGCTCAATCATAAGCCAATGTGGTGTAGAGGAGAAAAAGATCATGATCACTAGGGAAGAAGGGAAACTAGACTTTGTAGCTTCATTTGAAGTTTCATTTGTGATTTTGCCACGTGATTAGTGTTCTTCAAATTTTCTGAATTGTCTTCCTAACTCGTTTGATTTCATTATAATAAAATTTTCATAGTTTTCGGATTCTATCCTAATATTTAGCCCACGTTGGCATGAAATTTGAAATCATATCAAATCTTCTTTTTTCAAATGTTATTTTATCCTTTTAACCTAAGCAAAGGTATAGATACAGATACGAGATACGAATAGGATTAGATACAGTAAGTCAATTTCTAAAAAACTAAGATATTGATAGATACGTTTTCTTTTCCTTAAAAAAATCTAGGATATAGGTAAATTTAGCATACAAGTTAATAAAAATAATACAAAATACAATTCAAACACTTAAGTACAATCTAAAAACATCTAAGATGTTGAAATAAAATACTCAATAAAATGCAATAAAAAGTGACTCGTACTGATATCGAAGAAGAAGAAGATTAGAGGTAGAAGTCTGAAGATAAATGAAGAACTTCTTCGTTGAATTGTTGAAGATATTTAAGTAGGTTATATTTTAGAGGACTTTATGGTGACTCAAATGAGAAGATGAAGACTAGATGATATTCTAAAGTTTGGTCTTTTATTTATTTATTTATTATTATTATTTTTTTTTAATTTTGGAGTAGTGAGATTTTTAAATTAGATACATATCTAGTATCTGGAAGTATCGACATCAGATGTATCTGATATAGATTCTTTGCTTTACATAAAATATTTTCGTCCCTAGATTTTAAAATTCTATAAATCGAATATCTAGTAAGTCGAGGAAGAAAAAGCATTTGGGAAAATTGTGCAACTTTGAAACCATGATTCTTTTTTACTAAAAAAAAACAATATAAAGAAGTGCAAAATCATATTTAGATATATGTGTTTGAAACTTTGAAAGATAACATCTACAGATTTAGATGAGAAAGGTGAGAGCTCTACCTTTTTCTTTTTTAAAAAAAGGAAAATTTATGAAAGGTGAGAGCTTGTGATTTAGTTATAGGTGGGAATCAAAATATATTATTATTGTAGTATGCATTTATAAGAATAAGAAACAATCAAAATATGTTATTATTGTATGCTTTGACACCAAGTTAAAAGTAAAAAAGAAATTTATAGAGAAGAAGTTAAAAATAAGAAAGAGGTTCATGGAGAAGATGAATCATGAGAGTGCAAGAGAAACCCCTAAATTTGTTATTTAATATGAGAGATCAACATCTTTTTAAATAACAAAAGTTACGATGAAAAACTCTTGCAAAAAAGAGTTTACTATACACTCACATACACTAGAATATTACACTATGGCAATCGAAATATAGGGTTTCTAGAAGAGGAATCTTCAATAAGAAAATACATGAAAGAAAGTTCTTTTTTATTTGGACTTTAGGTACAAAGGAAAATAATTCTTCACTTAATGGGCTGCCTTAACAGGATGTCACATATGACCAGTTTTTAGTGATATATATATTTTTCACATGTTTTAATTTTAAAATGGTTTTTTTTTTTTTTTTTTTTTCAATATGATCCAATTTCTCTTAGATATATAACTAGGCTTAGACTTTAACTTGAAAATATAATTACTTAAATTTACCCAATCTAGCTTAATAATATGGTTAAATTGTCCCTCTCTTCAATCAAATGGTGAGATTAAGCATGGTTTTATACGCTAATATGTTACCATTCATCTCAAGTTTAAACCCACATGAATTTACTTTTAGATATATTTAACAAGACTCATTTATCGAATAAACATGCGATCTTTTCTATACAGTATGACTTTTACAATAATAGATCATTTTATTTGCGTTATAATAGTCTAAATTACCTTAGATAGTTGAACCCATTAGGTTTTTCTTAAATATCCTCAAAGACTCGACTTCATTTTCTTTGGGGTATACTAATTTCTTATTTGATAGAAAATAACTAAAAATCATGTTATTGGACAACCACTATTACAAAAATGACATTACTTGACGTTTGTAATTTTTAATTACTTAATATTTATATGAAATAATGTCAAGTAACATGCACTTTAAAAAAATAATAATAAGAAGAAAGAAAAATGAAAAAAAGAAAAGGCCAGCATTTTCATATAAAATGTCAAAGATTTTCGTCAGCTACATTTTAAATGTCAAGAAAAATTTAGTTTTTTCCCCAAAAGATAAATAAATGAAATAGGGCAATATGTTTTCCCAATCTTCTTTCGCGAGTTTCTTCTTCTCTACCAATCACTTGATCCCTAACTTGATATCTCTTGTTGGGATTGGAATAAGACATGACCAAACCTTGATCCTCATGGGATGTTTATCTCTTGAAAATTAAGGAACTAAAATATATAAGAAATATGAACCTAAATTATTTTATAATATGCTGTTATGAGTACATCTAAAAGACACCAACATATTTCTTTAAATTTATCAGAATTCTCATATATGAGAAAATGATAAAGAAGTTGCTTTGATTATATATATATTTTTTTAAATTTTTTTCCTCTTTGATAAAACGTGGGGCTAGAAAGTTGATATTCAAAGAAATTCAACATATATATTAAGGGTAGTGTTGAATACATTTCTCTAATCCGTTTGAAAGATATTTAAATATTCGTTGCACATGATAATGTGAAGGAAAATGGTCACTGCTCACCTACAAATGAAAAGAAACAGATTACATCAACAAACCTACAACCCAATATCTCTCTTCTATAGAAACCATTATAATTTACAGCTGGGAATATGTGTGGTCCAATTATTCTTCTGTCCTCTTGTACAACCTAAGGCTCTCTATACTCTTGTATAAATACACACCTGCATATTTGTAAAACACACATTGTAAATATACAAAAAAGGAAATTTCTCTCTCAATCTTTGCAGCCTATCTCTCCCTACACCTGAAGTTTAGAATAGGCTTTTGTATTCTGACTTGGTATCAGAGCCATGGCCAACGCCTCTTCAAATTCCTCTCACGACAGCAGCTCCTTCATTCATCCTGAAGGAAATCGAAACTAAGATTTCCATGAGTAGCGGAACAAGACTATTCCAAATTACAATCATGAATAAACAAATCATTTACAATCGACTTGAATACAAACAGTTATACAATTACAATGCAGAAATTACAGTATGAACAACAAATGAATACCACAACATAACACGAACACCGCACGAACACTTCGCGCTCATCCTCAACGATCTCCTCAGTCACGAACTCCTCTGCAACACGAACAACCTTTAGAAAACCTCGACGGTATCGAGTTGAGTCTGACACCACCAACAAGTCGACCTTGGTATTCTTAGTGTAAGAATCTAGAGGGTGGGCTCTGTTCGGACTTGGTATGAGGCAGACGAACGGAGGAAACAATGATCGCGGGAGATGGCTGAGACCTATCGTATAAGTTGATGCCCAATCGTTTAGATAAAGCTATACGATCATCTAGAAAAAGCTATGTGATGCGTTATTTTATGCGGTGAAATAATGAAAGGTATTGCGGTGATGGAAATGCATTGTGCAACAAGTTTTCTCGGCAGAATCTAAATATAAATCCTACTGAGTTTTCTGGTAAGTCCAGGGTCGAACTCAAGGACTAAGGAAAACAATATGCGGTAATAATTTTTTAGATGACTTTGTGGTAATCAATAAATTAAAGAGTTGTTGGATTATTGTTTGCGGTGTAAAAAGTATGCGGCAAATTTGAGAAAAGATTGATTATGCGGCAGATACATTGAGTATGCGGAGGAATGGGTTGAAAAGGTCTTTAGCTAGCGTTTCCTGAGAATGCGTTCAAACTATGCGATCATGCTATACTCATGTGACAACAAATCATTTTCCAATGCAAATGCGATAACTCCTAATTCTAGGATGCATGCGATGAATGCAATAATGTCCATAGAGCTTATTCCTAAGTCTCTACTTCTTGCCTATGCGATGATGCAAGATGCACACAAAGACAAGGTGACCGCATACAATCATAACCTATCTCTAGGATGCATGCAATGCGTTAATAACAAACAGTGCTTATTCCTAAGCTCCCATCTCTTGATTATGCACTTCTAATCTGACTCTCCCGAGCCTAGATTCTAACCTGACTTTTCCAAGCCTAGATTCTATCCTTAGACTACCCTCCCGAGTATCTCTAATGGACGAATGACGCATATATAATACAAGATAATTGCATAGAATGAAGATCCCTAGTTATGCTAGCTAAGTGCTTCTCAACCCATTCGATATATTTAGCTACTCATGCGTAATAAACAGAGAGTGAACAGATATAAAGAAGTAAATTCCATTTCTATAGATAAGTTCAAAGTACAAAATGACAATGGAAGATAAGGATAGAGAGCCTGGTAGCAATCCCTTGCTTCCCAAGGCTTTTACACTGTTAACTCTATTCTATTCAAAAGATGTTCCTGCTTCCGCAGGAGTTGTTTCTCTCTCTCTTCCAAGTTCATCAGAACGATCTCTCAGTATAATTTCACTTCCCTCGCTTCCGCCTTCTAAATAAAAAAAAAAAATTAGGAACAAGGCTACTTCTAACTATGGAGAAAATTATCTAACTGTCGAACTCCTTCACTAAAGGTGGCCTCTAGTATTTATAGAGCTTCGGGGTGAAAGGCTTCTTCTCTCTTATGATTGCAGTGATGGGATGGCATTAATTCTCTGTCTGATGCATCGAATATTTGTCACCAAAAAATTGAGTGTACTTGTTACAGTAGTTCGTTAACGGCTTGTCAACTTAATTCGTAATAGACGACCGTCATCATCTTTATGTCCCATCGTGATTTATTACGCTTTTCACCAAATGCACCACCAAGTTGCGTTGGCTCTATGCGGAAACCTTTTCGAGCAGATATTTGCGAGCGCAAATGACACATAGCCTTGCGGTAATGCAATCTCTAAATGCGCTCGGCCGTTAATTTCTTGTGATCGCATTTTCCGCCTTGCGTCAATGCATATTCTTCACAAAAATACATAAGTTAACTGTTTTCATTCGATGGACGCATTGCGACCGCAATATTATGAACTTAATGCATTTTGGACATAATCTTATATGTTTTTATCAACGCAAACCTTACATTGTCTTATAACTTAGCAATGTAATAACGTGCATTTCTGTCCGTTATCACTATGCGATCGTTTAGTCTATCATTTAGCTCGGTCTGTCGTCTACAGACACTACACGATCATTTGCCTTGGGCCAGCGATCGTTTAGCTCGCTCCTGCACGATCGTTTTTGCTCGTCCAGCCGTCGTTTAGTAAATCTGAATTTGCTTGACGATGCGTGAGTTTCTTTTTTCACGAGAGAAAACTCAAAAACCTTTTTTTGCAATCGTTTTTTAAAACATCTTTTCAAATAGGAAAACAAATTTTTCTCTTAAACTCACGGTTACCATGATTAAATAACCACCCACTATGGTTATTTAAAAGAAAAAGTATTAATTATCCAATAATTAATATTATTATAAATATAAATGATAACCAACTTATTATACTATATTTATAACCTATAGTTTTAATATTTCATCTCATGGAACATATAAACCATAGTTCTTTTCTATTCCATGGTACTTAATGTAAATCTCATTTACATCAATCCTCACACTAGATGTATCTCATACATTAAATCGATTATATCATATATAATCAAAATACCTCTTGTCAATTTGAACATTTCAAATCAACACCAAGAACTGATCCTCAATTGAATCCAAGCTTCCAAGGGGACCTCATGGACCTGTAGCTCCGAAGCTTCAACAGTATGTGAATAACTGACTAAACTCTTTAGTCACAGGATCCACCATACGTTAACTGCCAGGCACTACATTAAAGACCGACAATTGAACTCTCCTTACTACAAATATATTATGTGTCCATCTTAATCAATCAGTAGTGCGACAACCCTTCACCGATCTCTGGTAAGTATAGCAGGGCCAATAACCGTTATGTCCCTATAGTTACATATGTCTCCTTAAGTACCACTGATCCCTCTAATAAACATAAGTCATAGTCATACTAAGACTGAGTCTTCTCTTCCAAAGAGAAGTTGTGGCCACTATGTTCAAGCCCTGGAATCAGCTCTTAAGGGAGAAATCTCTTTACTTATCTTTGCTTCAGGAAAGAAGTGAATTCCATATTGTGGATTGAGTTCCCAGCTCCTAGATCAGACAAGTCCTAAAAAAGGTAGGCATGTTAAGTTGGCAATCTGGTCACTCTCACCCATACTAATCAAAGGACTACCTCAAAGGCAGAAGTTCCTAAAACACTCTGGATTGAGGTTGTGTCACCTATGATCGTTTAGGTGAGATGCAAGTCTCTAGTATCAACGGCGTTATATACAGAGTCTAGTCATCTCGTGTTTCAGGTCTTATACAAACTCTTTGTATAGGACACATTGCTCCACGTCTCAACATGAATGGTCAGGATCTACCATCTGTAGTAGTTTATAACACTTGCAAACATCTACAAAGCGAGCCGTATCCGTAGTGTCACCAGGATCAGGTATCCCACCTTAATCCATATACTACAAACTGATTTAGGTTATCACTTAAGGCATGATCCTCTTGTATATCACATATACATGCTTAAGTTCACATAACATAACCAAGGAGCTTGGTTTATTGGATATGAGTAAATGCTAGAATTAAATAACACTTATTTTATTCATTGAACAATGTGTATCTTTACAAAACAACGAGACTCCGGGAGAATTAGGACACTGATCCCAACACATCCTACCTATAGCAGTCCCTCATTGAACCAGCTCTTGAACCAGATTACAACGATCAAGTTGGATTGCGACAATTTTCTCCTCTGGAAGAACTTAGCTCTACCCATTCTAAGAAGCTAGCGATTGGAAGAACACCTGACGGGAGAAGATGTCTGCCCTCTGATGATGACTGAGCAAGGAGCAGCTAAATTAGTCACAAATCTGACCTTCGGAGTCATTGCACAGGCTGATTTACAACAGGAAGGAGCATCTGGAGTTCTAGCTCCTCCTCTGTCTCGGCTATCATGGTGAGTCCTATGTAGCCGTCCTAGATAGCCACTGATCAGCTTCTTCTAGGGTGGCTGTACAACTCCATGACCGTGGAGGTTGCAACACAAGTAATGGGCCATGAGAGTGCCCGAAGTGTATGAAGCGCAATCCAGGAGCTCTCTGGAATTCAATCACACGCTGAGGAAGATTATCTCCGCCAGGTATTCTAAACCACTCGTAAGGGCTCAATGAAAATGTGTGATTATCTCCGAATCATGAAAAATCATGTAGATAACTTAGAACTTGTTGGAAATCCTGTTTCACTTTGATCACTGGTGTCACAAGTGTTGTTAGGGCTGGATGAAGAATATAACCCCATTGTAACAACAATACAAGGAAGAACAGATACAAAGTGGTCAGACCTACACTCTAAGTTGCGGAGCTTCGAAAAACGCCTCGAGCTGCAAAACGCTAGCAAGTCAGCATCTCTTGGAAGTGCCTCCTCCTCTGTTAATCTCACCATGAGTCATAACCATGGGGCTAACTTTATCGGAAACAAGCAGCAGAACACTACCAATACTCGTTCTTCTTTTCAAAACAATGGACATAGATGAAATGGACGTGGTCGAGGCAGGGTTCACTGGAATAGTGGCAACAACAACAAACCTACTAGCCAAGTATGCTTCAAACAAGGCCACATTGCTCTTACCTGCTACAAACTACTGAACCAAGTCTTCCCTCCAAATCAAAGTGGAGGATAAAACAGTCGAAATCAAGCTTCAATGCAGACGTTCGATGACCAACACCAACCGATTAACCAAGCTTCAATGGCAGCCCAAAGAAAATGTCCTTTTATGGTCACCCCTGAGTCAGTTGCTGATCCTAGATGGTATGTGGGCAGTGGAGCCTTCAATCACGTGATCGGTGACCAAGACAAAATGACATCCTTCATATGAATATGGACGGTTACTGTAGATAAGACAATAGGTAATGGGAGTGCTCTTCCCATTTCTTATATTGGCTCATGCTCCTTAGTGACAAGAAATGGCATCATAAATTTGGAAAATATGTTATGTGTTCCTTATAGCAAAAAACCTTATTAGTGTTTCTAAACTAGCTAAGGATAACAAAATGTATATTGAATTTCATGATGATTGTTTTCTTGTCAAGGATATCCATACCGGCAAGGTGGTGCTGAAGGGGGAACTCAATGATGGACTATATAGACTAAAAGCAACAAGAGCCACTGGCAATATCCTGAACTCAAATGGTTCCTGCTTAAGGATGGATGGTAAAATAATGGCTTGCTCTGCTGTTGCTCAAAGTAGTAATATTAATGTTGCCTTGTCCAAGAAAATTTTGCATAGACAACTTGGACATCCTTCTTTGAAAATCATGAATGATGTAGTTAAGATATGAAAACTGCCGGTGAAAGTCAATGAAGTTTTTAACTTTTGTGAAGCGTGCAAATATGGAAAATCTCATGCTAATCTCTTTTTAACCTCTCTATCACATGCCTCCTCACCCTTTTATTTAGTTCACTCTAACTTGTGGGGTTCTACACTGGTAATATCATCTGATAGTTATCGTTATTATGTTCACTTTCTTGATGACTTCAGTAGGTTTGCTTGGATCTATCCACTAAAATTAAAAGTGACACCCTTGTTGATTTCTCTCATTTCCTTAACATGGTGAAAAATCAATTTGGTACTTCTATAAAAGTCTTTCAATCAGACAATGGTAGGGGAATATAAAAGAATACATCAACTGTGCACCATTTTAGGAATCAAATCAAGGTTGTCCTGTCCTTATACATCTATACAAAATGGCAGGGCTGAAAGGAGACACTGACACATTGTTGAAATGGGACTAACACTATTAGCCCAAGCCTCCATGCCTCTACGTTTTTTGGGGCATGCATTCATGACTTTCACATTTATAATCAATGGCTTACCTTCAAAAGCCCTAAGAGGGAAGTCTCCAATGGAAAAGCTTATCAACAAGTAACTAAACTTCTCAGAACTTAGAATATTTAGATGTGCTTGCTCTCCATATCTACGGCTATACAATGTGCAAAAATTCCAATACAAATCAGAGAGATGTGTTTACCTAGGCCCCAGCCCCATTCATAAAGGATATAAGTGTCTCATTCAATCTGGTAAACTTTTAATATCAAGGCATGTGGATTTTGTTGAAAGTTTCTTTCCTTTTGCAATAGGCTTTGGAGCTAATTCAATGGAGGCTGGAACCAATCTACACACATCTATCTCCTATCCACCACCACCATGGGATGGCCAGCTCAATCACTCTTCACAGCCCTAATTCAGTCATCAAAACAATCCACTTACTGATTCTACTCCAAGCCAATTCCTTAGTCACAGTACACCCCTCCCCAGTCCCATATCAGGTTCAAACAAATCCTTTTCCACTTCACCATCACCATCTGCCTCGTTGCCCCCTTCTCCCATACACTCGTGCCCTTCCCTTATGTAAAACACGTCTAACTTCTCTCCAATGTCCAGCCCTTCCCAACTTTAAGTCCCGGCTGCTCCACCCCATCACCTCTACATAACTCACCTCCTTCTCCTTCCCCTCCAGCTCTTTGCCATCCCATGATAACCCGTGCCAAAGCTGGCATCTTCAAACCAAAAATTTGGCTAGCCTCATCTGCAAGTCGTGACTTCAACCTTACTGAGCCAACCTGGGTTGCGATGCCTTGGCCACTCCAGCTTGGAAAAATGCAGGTCCAAGCTCTTGCTCAAAATCACACTTGGGATTTGGTGCCAGCTCTATCTCACAAGAACATTGTCTTTTACCGGTGGGTCTTCAGGATTAAAAAAAATTCAGATGGATCCATACAACGATATAAAGCTCGGCTTGTAGCAAAGGTGTTTCACTAAAGTCCTGGAATCGACTTCTTTGAGACGTTCAACCCAATAGTCAAAGCCTCCACCATTCGTGTTGTTCTAACTCTTGTTGTATCCTATGACTGGGAAATTCGCCAACTCGACTTCAATAATGCGTTCCTCAATGGCAATCTAGAAGAAGATGTCTACATGGCTCAACCTTCCGAGTATGTAAGTCATTCCATGCCTAATCATGTATGCAAGTTACGTAAGGCAATCTACAGATTGAAGCAGACACCCTACGCTTGGAACAATATGCTCAAAGACACTCTGAATTCATGGGGCTTTGTAAGCAGTCGACCTGACACCTCCCTATTTATTTATCGATGGGCATCATCTATTGTTCTTATGTTGGTTTATGTTGATGATGTGATCATCAAGGACAGTAAGCCCAAAACAATCATTGATTTCATTGCTCTTCTGGATAACAAATTTTCCTTAAAAGACCTCGACCCCATCAACTACTTCTTAGGCCTTCAAGCCTCACATATCAGCTCAGGTTTACTGCTTACTCAAGTAAAATACATTGAGGAACTACTTACCAGGCTAAATCTGTCCTCACTCAAGCCAGCTCCCACTCTATCCGCTGTAGGTAAACACTTCTCCATATCTGATGGCACACCACTGTCTGATCCCTTTGTCCACTGCAACACTATTGGTGCGCTTCAATACCTCACAACCACCTGCCCAGACATTGCATACATTGTCAACCACCTAAGTCAGTTCCTGAAACAGCCCACCGATGTCCATTGGAAAGGGTTAAAGAGGGTTTTTCACTACCTAAGTGGAACAAACACCTCAGTATATTAGTCTCACCAGTTGCAAACCATGCCATAACAGCCTTTTCCGATGCCGACTGGGCATCTAACATTGATGACTGTCGATCCATAGCAGCCTACTGCGTGTATTTAGGCAACACTTTTGTCTCCTGGTCCTCTAAAAAGCAAATGACCGTTGCAAGATCAAGCACCGAGTCTGAATATCGGGCTCTAGTCCCTGCCTCTGCCGAGATCATATGGTTGAATCAACTCCTTCATGAACTTGTAGTCACTATGACATCGAAGACAATTCTGTGGTGTGACAATGTCAGTACTCTACAATTTATGTATTATAAGATTATTTAAAATTCTATTTGATTTTAATTTTATAAATAAGCTCATAAGTATCATTTTCACCATTCCTTAAAAAAAAAAAAAAAACATTTCGACCCATACATTTCTACCTTTTGTGTTTTCTTTTCGAAAAATGTTTTCAAATTTAAGACTGTTAAAGTATTTATAAATTTAAGACTGTTAAAGTATTTATGTATTTTAGCTAATTTTTAGGCTGAATTAAGTGTTCTATGAGTTAGGATTAAATTTTCTTTCGTGTATAATTATTTATATATTACCTCTATAATTATATGGAAATACAATAAAATTTCATATGGTATTAGAGCCATACACATCTAGGGTTTAGCCTACCACTGTTGCCTCTTGTCGTCTAAATCAGTACAACCATCGATCAGTTTCACTATCGACCATATCCACCCTGCTGTCATCTAGATCAGACCGAAACCTATCCACGTCGCTCGATTCAGAGGAGTAGCATCGTCTGTTCATCTTCAGCTCTCATTATTTCACACTATTTACTTGTCAGACCTCTCACGGTATTGTTCACCTCATTCTAGGTTATTATAGGTGATAATCCTCAAGTCATAGAAGATCTACAATGTTATCTGGGATAATACTCATGAAAGATTTGAAGGAACGATGAATTTCTAAAGCAAAGCGGGATCGTTCCCAATTTTTAGTTTTTTCATAGAATCAAGAATTTTACAAAAAAAAAAAAAAAAATGCATTAACACAAAATTTTACAACATGCTTAAGAGAGAAAAGGAGAGGTTTTCTGGGCTTTCAGTTTGTTGAAGAACAACTTCTTCAACCTTCAAAATCTCAACAATTCAACAATCGCACAAGCTTTTCCACTCAATCAAGAGTGGTTTTATTACACGACTCTCATGCAACTGATCACTTCAAGTGATTTTAGCTATCCATTGAATTTGGTGGTGGAATTGTGCCGAAGGTGAATAACCTTCTTGCTTGAAAGTGGGAAAATCCTAAATTGGGATTTTTCTCCATTTTCAATTTTCATTTTTTTTAAAAAAAAATTGAAATTGATTTTCAAATCAAAACTTGTTCCAATTTTAATTCTTTACTTAAAATTGAAATTTTACTAATTTTGCAAAAAATTAATTTAATAATCAAATTTTCTAATAAAATTAATAATTAATAATTAATTAAACAATTTAATTAATTCTATTAATTTAATATCAAATATTAAATTAATTTGTCACCAATTCCATTACCATCAATTCCTATTCATGATTAAATGTCTCCAATTACGCTTAATTTCAAAATTAAATGTTTAATTATATCACATATCATTACTAATTCCCATAATTTGAATTTAAACGTTTCAAATTAACTTATCACGCTATTCTAAGGCTAATCCGTTTGTGAGCTACTAGGGGGACCTAATGGACCTACAGATCATCGACTCCAACAATCCGATATTAATTGGTTAAACTATTTACACCGAATTAACCCGCATTCGTTAACTATCGGGTCACTCCACTAAAACCCAGTACTTGCATTCCCTTCATTGTAGATATATTGTGTCCACTTGATATAACCATAATTAGTAAGTTAACCCTTCACAGGTTATCATAATAATGGTTGGGTTAAAAGGCTGTTTTACCCCCGAGATTACCTCTAATTCTTTAAGTCCCACTAATCTTCTAATGAACAATTGGTTTGTGATCTAATCATCAAATCAAATCCCTTTCGAGACAATGAGAGGGTGAGGTTCCTTGTTCAAGACCTGGAGTTAGCACTTAAGGGAACAACCACTCTACTATCCCTAAAAGCGAGTAGGAGTGAATTTTGTCTTACACCCTCTGTCCCTAACTATCTACTCGATCGTATCCCTTTAAATGGGAGGATTATTAAGCCGGCCTTGTTGAGCCAACCCTCACCCTTGAAAATCTAAGGATAATCCCGAATAAACAGGAGTTCATAATTAGCTTAGGATTAAGGTCAAGTTACCTAGGTCATCGTTTTGAAATAGTCAGTCTTAAACAGTAAATAACATTATAAAGTAAGAGTGACTTATTTCTTGGTTCGATCTTATGCAAACTCATTGCACAGGATGCATCCAGTCCTCTTGTCCCCACATAAACGAATCAGATCACTTCATTTATAGCACTTTACAACTCTTTGTAACAACTATAGAGCGGGCCGCATTCAGTAGTGTTACCAGATTAAGGCATCCAATCTTATTCGTATACTATAGATCATTTTGACTATTTACTCGAACCTGATCCACTCTTATATCTCCACATAAAGTTCAAGTACTCATGTAATAGTCATGGATCTTTTAGTTTATTGGATTTATTTATAAAACAAAATAAGAAATTCATATATTCAATAACAACTTTATCGATTTACAGAATGAGTTTATTGTTTACAAACAATGAGTTTTAGGACATAAAACCTAACAAACTCCCACTTGGACTAAAACTCCACTAGTAACATCTATATGAATACATTGAGTTTTTGAGTTTTACAGAAAAATACAATAAACTAGAGCCTCACATACTCATGGTTTGTCTTTAGGTATCACATACCCATCCTTAGGTATTACATACCTATGAGTTTTTCTCCCACTTGCCCTAGGTTATACAACCCGTAGTCCTAGTCTCACTAGGTTATCCTAAAAAAATTTAGCCGATATAATCTTTGTAAACATATTAGTATACAGTGGACTTCGATCCAAAAAAATATAGGGAATGCATCTTATTTCCACAACTTCTTCTTTCTCGATATTGCCACTAAGACCTGATGACTTGAGTTTCAACTAGACCCAAATAATGGCTAGGTTTTCATACATTCCTCCCACTACATCGAGGTACCCTCAACTCTTTGAATAAGATACATTCCTCCCACTACATCGACATTAACACATGTGTCGATCTATTTTAGATTTCTGAACTATGTAAAACATCTTTCACATAACATAAACAGCTTTTATGAGCTCTCTATATCTCATATGGAGTTTCAGAAACACCTTAAAATGGAATGACGTTCAAAAAAATTAATGCAACTAGAAGTAGAGAATTGTCACTAGATTTCATGTTGTATCAAAATAGCCCTGGAAATCTCTGATTCTCTGTGCTCTCTACTTCGATCTAATTGAAGTGTTTTTCTTATTTTACCTACAAGTTTTATACACCTTGAACCTTTCAAGTGTTCTAAACTTACAACTTAGATAAATACAACTGTACTTTAGAATAATTACTGAAATATTCATACTCTTCCTTATGCTTTAACATTCACCAGACCATAAAGATCTGAATCTATAAGCTTTTAAGGAACCTGGTTCTTTTGATATCTTATCTTCAATATAAGACACACATAAAGTTAAAAGATTTGTCTTCTAACTTATTTAGATAACCACTTTTAACCTTCTTAATCTCATTAAGACATAAAGTGATAATAATCGTAATTACCAAAGATAAGTACCAAAATACAACATTTTGACATAATATTTTTTTCAGAAATATCTAAATATTTGAAATGGCCTTGAACTTTTGTTAGTTTTACAAAAGTTTCTTTATAGTAGAAAAAAATATAAAATGTAACTTTTGCTAATGAACATTTCATTTAAAACAAAAGATTATATACAACATGTCTTTTACAAAAGATAAAACAACTTTTATTTCATTAATAAAATTAATCGAATTCATCATTTGTCAGCAACTCTAAAATCTCCCACTGGTCTTTCTGAGATATTCTCCCATGTTCACAACCTTGCAAGCAATCCTGAGGAACTAGTTTCCTTGTTTTGCTTTCTCCGTTTTTTCTCTGCCAGGTACTATGGGCAGTTTCTCTTCCAGTGCCTGTCTTTGCTGCAGTAGAAACATTTTCCTTTGTCTGTAGCTTTGACCTTGCCTTTGCAGGCCAGTGAAAGTTTTTTTCCCCTTTCTCCTTATTCTTCTTCAAGGGAATACTCTTATTCTTAAAAGAATAAGCAACATTAGGCTTTTTAGAGGACGATCCTATTTTCTCAACAGTGGCAACATTTGCCTCCGCTTCTTGTCATTTTGTTCTTAGAATGGACTAAAAAGCCTACAGCTATTTAAGAAGTATAGTCAGGTTTTATTCTCTCTCATTAATACATTAGTGCAAAATTGCAAGAAGCTCTTCAGAAGAGACTCTAGAATAAAACTGACTTGACTCCTCTCATTTACCACAACTATGTTTACCTCTGCCACATTGAAAAGGACCATCATGTCTAGGACATGTTCTCTAACAGAGGTCTCTTCTTTCATTCGATAGTTGTGAACATATTTGATAGCATCATGCCTTAGGGAGAAGGACGATTGTCCAAACATCCCACGTAAAGATTTTATAATCTCTTTGGCAGTATACATGCTTTCGTGTTTCTTAGCCAAGACATCAAATATGTTGGCAAGAATGTAGACAAGGGCTTTCTCATTTGCCGTCGTCCATCTGTCGTATGCTTCCCGAACAGTTCGGTTTGCATTAGAGCTAGGGATGAGAGGACATTCCTCTGTCAAAATGAATCTTAAATCGTCCATCACCAGTATTGTGTTCAAATTTGATTTCCATGTAGAATAATTGTCCCCAGTTAATTTATCCGAAGCCAACAATTGTATCAATGAACTAAACATTCTGAAAAAAACAAACAATTTCTTTATTAGTGAATTACTTTTAAACCCAATCATGTTTTAGCAAAGTAATAATGTACCCAAATTTCATTATTTTTGCAACAATACTATATTGAGACAGAATAAGTGCTACCGAAGGGCAATGAAATACTCTTTCACTAAAGCAAGACATTCTTGACTAAATACTATCTCTAGAATAACTTGTATTCCTATAGTCATGTAGCTACTGTTTTTTTGTCAGAACTTACTAACACTTTAGTAATTCCGTAAGTGTAACCCTCATTTTTTCAGACCTCAGAGGTCGGCCCCAACGATGCTACTGAATTGAAAAGTCAAGGTTGGAAAACGACCTAAGAAATCTTATTTATTTCTGGAGTCAATTGTTCCGAATCCTATGTTACAACCCTCCAAGGGGGATAACCGTCGTTAAACGATTAGCAACGGCCAGCTAAAGCTAACCAGTAGGCGCAACATAGGAATCTCATGGTATAAACAAATGGAAGAGACCACAGGATATGTTGACACATATCCTTCACTCATTTACTATAAATTACTTTCCCCAATCACCTTGATCTTGACTCGTACAAACACTTTCTGAATGAAGGTCACTCCTAAGGTGACACGAAGCATTGTATGAATCTCACGGTGTGAACTTTTTACGGACGTGAGAGTTGAAATCAATATATCGAATATTTGATGTTACATTAAACTACTTCCCTTCATTCACCTTGATATTGGCTCTTGCAAACACTTTCCGAATGGAGGTCACTTCTAGGGTGACACGAAATATCGCATAAATCTCACGGTGTGAAATTCTTAGGATGTGAGAATCAAAATCAAAACATCACTTTTAATTTTATTGTGAACAACTGCCCCTCATTCACCTTGATCTTGACTCATGCAAACACTTCCCGAATGAAGGTCACTCCTAGGGTGATACGAAATGTCGCTTGGATCTCACGGTGTGAACCTCTTAGGACATGAGAATCAAAATCAAAACATCACTTTTGATTTTTCTGTGAACAACTTCCCCTATTGATCATAATCTCGATTTATGTAATCACTTTCCGCAGGACACTCCCACTCCTCATGTCACCACATGAACGAATCAAGATCACTTCGTTTGTAGCACTTTACAACTCCTTGCAACAACTACAAATCGGGCCATATCAGATAGTGTTACCAGAATAAGGCACCCAACCTTATTCGTATACTATAGATCATTTTGACTATTTACTCAAACCTGATCCACTTTTATGTCTCCACATAAAGTTTAAGTATTCATGTAATACTCATGGATCTTTTAGTTTATTGGATTTATTTCTAAAACAAAATAAATAATTCATATATTCAATAACAACTTTCGATTTACTGAATGAGTTTAATAATTACGAACCACGAGTTTTAGGACATAAAACCCAATAGATCTGGTATCACTAGCTTTGCCATATCATCAACTTTGTTGGATTCGATTGTTTGCCTAAATTCTTTTGATGGCGTTCCTCTCGAAGATTCCGCCCTATATCAACAACTTGTTGGCAAATTTATTTACTTGGTTGTATGTCACAACCCTTCCCAGATTCACTTCTTATCCTAGGAGAATGTGTGAAGACAACATATGTCAACCCGCTTATGACATCGATTGCCCATCTTAGCTCTCATGACCTATATTTTCTCATACATTCCATACTCAAATGTAATTAAAACCAGGTGCATATAGTTATATAAAATATAATGACATATTTACACAACCGTGGACTCCCAACTCAAATTTCCTTAGTCTTATTATGTGCATGAGAGTTTAATTTATACATGATAAGCTTATCCACCTAAGCTTCTTATAAAAGTCTGAATCCTTGAGTGACAGACTGACAGTTCAGCTAGGCTCTAGGGTGCTGATCACTACCTAAGGAAAATGAAAACATTGAAAAAAGTGAGTTAAATGCCCAGTGAGTACCTTTAAAACTTGTTTTTTTTAATAAGCATAGTATGAAACATAAACGTATTCAAATAGAACTTAACAAACTCAAGGTTCAATAAACAATAGAAAGCATTAAAGCATGATATCTTTAAAAATACTTTTAAAACCCTGAAAACCTCAAATATCAATCACATTGTTTTGGAAAACATCATCATTTAGGCTTAGTCTAGGTCCTTTAAAAGTCTAGATCTTTGAGTGGTAGACTGGCAGATCAACTAGGCTCTAGGTGTTGATCTAAGTCAATTATTAAGTTTGCTCAAAAACAACTTTTGTCTTTGGAAAAAAAAAAAAAAACAACAAATCCAATAGTCACATTAAACTCTTTAATGGACTGGCCTTAATTTGCATGCATGCATTAAATCTATCTAAATTACCTTTCCAGGTAGGTTCCTAGGTAGAGGTGTTCCATTGCCATCATCTTAAATACCCCGCCTTAGATAAAAGGTCTATTATAGATAGATTTGCTACATATTAATCTTTTACTAATTATTTTAATTCTAATTTCATTTTATAACCATTTATAAAATAAACAACTAAAACACTCATACCACATAACGAAGTATTTATTTATAACGCTTATAAATATAACGTTAAATAAATAAAGCATACATAAATATAATCCTCATATTATAAGATGCATGAGCATGCATGTATGTAAATTAAATCATGCTTCACTTAATCATAACACTTATAATAAAGAGAATATGCATGACCTAAGGTGGGATTTATCTATATGTGCATACCATATGACAAAAATATATATATATGTGTATATATATATATATATATACATCACATGTATAAAACCATGGATTAATGGACCGGGATGAACCAAAACAAAAATCGGAATGAGAAAACAATCTATTTACATTATTCAGCTGAGCAAACTGGTTCACAAGCAAATCGGATCTCTAACCACCGAGCGAAGCTCCCATCATTTAGTAAACGCCTCCAGGTAAACGATCGTGCAATGCACACTAAAAGATAACGTAAAAGCTAAACGATCGCATAGACAACAATGAGGTCGTGAAGCATGATCGTCTAGACGATCGCTTAGCAAGCGATAGGTAAACAATTTACCATGCAATTACTCCGCGATCGTATAGTCAGTAACTAAGCGATGAGGCTTGTTGAGCTATACGATTGTCTAGTGAGCGCACATTAAATGACAGTCGAGCATCCGATACTCAGCAATCGTCTACCTCATCGTCTACACGACTCGACCAACACTTGATCGTCTTCTTCCACGAAGAATAATAACCCTTTCTCCGAACTTCATCACGAACAACTCAGGACCCAAACTAACTTTGAATTTACAAGCTTGAAAACAATTAATTGTGCCCAAAAAATGCAGGGGCCTTAACAATTAACTAGAGAATTCAACAAACCGAAGTTATATCCAAAAAATTTCCATTAATCCACACATCCACAAATGAATTAACAATTAAAAAAGAGAGTAGACATGTTTCACCCACTGTGAATGTAAATGTAATTCTTTTGCAACAATGAATTGGAATATCAGAAACTGAGTGCTCTTATACCAATTGAAGGAACTCTTATTCAAGAGTACCTACGAGCGGAAGCAGATATTTTCCAATTCATTGTGACAGAATTACCACATATACATTCAAACATACTAATATGCATTCATAATGCTAAAGAGATCAAGAGGTCAAACCAGATGAAGATTTCTTCTTCACAGCGAGTCTAAAACCCAACCGTCTACCTCGAACAATCACCACTCGAACAGAAGGAAACGGATATGACAATACCACTCAGAGCCCTCAGTATTCTTTGAGTAAGAATCCAAAGTGTGGACTTTGTTCGGATTTGGTAAAGGGAAGGAGGAAGAGAGACCGTACTCAACCATCAAGCAAGTGGGAGATAAGGTCGTCTATTGCATAGATAAAATGCTTAATCATTTAGGTGAAGTATACGATCGTGTAGGAAAAAGTAAGCGATTGTCCAAACGATCGTGTAGGAAAGGGTAAGCAATCTTCTAAACGATCGTGTAGGAAAATGGTGGGCGATCGTCTAAACGATCGTATAGGAAAAACTAAACGATCGTCTATACGATCATTTAGTAAATATCGGAGCTAAACGATCGTTTAGGAAAAGGTAAAAGATCGTTTAGTTAATAGCGCAAGAAAGTGTAGCCAGTAAGCGATCGCTTAGCAATATCGTATATGTAAGTGACCGTGCAGGCACTATCATATAAGCACTGATTTTCTAAGCGATGACATTCTCTTTTGCGCATCTCATCCGTTATTAGAACAGAAGAGACGTCGTCCCATTTCTTATATAACCGTATGAATGTGATCTCATCGTATTCATAACATATAAACTAATATCATATATTAATTATAATATTTTCCTCTACTAGATATAAATCGTATTTATATCCAATTTTCCCTAAATTAATGTATCACATATGTAAAGTTAATTATATCATATTTAATTAACTCGTTCAATTATATCATATATAATCGAACTCCCTCTTGTCAATTTGAACATTTTAAACTGACCCAAAAACTGACTCTCAACTTATATCCAAGTTACCAAGGGGACCTTCTGGACCTATGGCTCAAAGTTCCAACGGTACGTGAATAGCTGACTAAACTCTTTAGTCATGATATCCACCATCTGTAACTGCCAGACATTCCACTAAAGACTGATAGTTGAACTCTTCTTTCCATAGATATATTTCTATGTCCATTGCGTATAACTAATCATCAGTACGATGACCCTTCACAGATGCTCGTAATTATAGCAGGCCAACTTACCATTTTGCCCTTGTAATTACATCTTCTTCCTTAAGTACCACTGATCCCTCTAATGAACAATACAACATAGTTCTACTATGTGTGAACATCTCTCGGGCCATGAGAAGGTGTGTGGCGCCACATCGTTCAAGTCCCGGGAACAGCCCTTAAGAGAGTAGTCTATCTACTTACCCCTACTTTGGGGAAGAAGTGAACTTCATCTTGTGAAGCTGAGTTCTCAGCTCCCAAATCAAATGTATTCCTAAAATAGTAGGTCTGAGTCGATGCTTTGGCCACTCTCACCCATGCAAATCAAAACGTTCCTAACTCACTCAAGATTAAGGTCATGTTACCTACGGTCATCCTAGTGAAGTGAAGTCTTAGTCATGAACAGAGTTATGTGACAAGACATTAACACTTCGAGGTTAGGTCTTATACAACCTCTTTGTATAGGACGCCCCCGCTCGCATGTCCGCTATACAAATGATCAGGATCAGACCATCTGTGACAAGGTACAACATTTGTAACAATTCCACAAAGCGAGTCGCATTCGTAGTGTTACCAGGATAAGGTTTTTCTCCTATATCCATATACTACAGAATATTTTGGTTGTCACTTAAGACAAGATCCACTTATATGTCACTACATACATGCTTAAGTTACATAAAGACAACCAAGAATATTAAGTTTATTGGTTTGTGGTAAAATAAAAAAACATCTAAATGTGAAAAGTCAAGAGGTGAAATAAATATCATATATATTATACATCACAAGTGTTCGTACAAAGTTGTTTACAAACTACAGAATACAAGACTTTAGGGCACAAACCTCAATAGGTTGAGGGAGAGCCTTTTTGCTCAACATTGAAGTCCTTAGCTTAAAGTAACCTCAATGTGATTAGCGTCGTCTATACCACGTGGTCAAAGCCCCATAGGCTACTCAATGCCTAGATACTGTCATCCCTTAGGTATTAGGGGACCCGAGTACCTTCATACCTTTAGTATCAGATCTCTTCGGTTGGGGTTGATGTCTTAAATCTCATGGGTTCTATAGTTTGTAATTGTAATGTACAAATATTTTTTTATTTAATAAAATATGTGATGTTTTATTTGACATTTAGTAGCATTAACCAATAAACCAATAAACTAACATCCAAGGTTATCATCTGTAGCTTAACATACAGGTGGATCATATTTAAGTGATAACCTAAATAGTCTGTAGTAGATGGATAAGGTTGGATACCTTATCCGAGTGATACTATGAATATAGCTCGTTTTTTAGATGTTAAAATTGTTGTAAAGTGCTACAAATGAGTTTTACTTTTCAAATTATTTTGATTTTATCTTTCCTTCTTTTATTTTTTTTATTTTTATTAATTATTTTTATTGAATTCCAAATGAGTTTAATTTAAATTATCCATAAAAAATTCAATATAGTTTTATTTGATTTTTGTAAATTAATCCTAATTCGATTTATCTTTTAGAATTTCTGAATAAAAGCTTTGACTTCTTCTGAATTTAAATTATCCATAAGCTTTGACTTTAGAATTTCAAATTTTTCTAAATTAAACTTCAATTTCACTTCTTCTGAATTTTCCCATGGCGTTTAATTTAACTTCAATGCAAAATGATGTGAATTTCATAAAGAACTTCAATTTTGTTTCTCACTGGTTTTTCAGATTAGACTTAATTAGATTTTTGGCTCAGCTTTAATAAAGCTCCTCCAAATTTCATCTTAATTTGATTCCAATTAGGAGTTCTAAAAAGAATTCTAACATTATTATGGTGCAAGCCCTTTTCTTTTTGTTTTCGAATTTGCTCTATTTCAAACTTCTAAAAGGACATTTTCATTTCAACTTTAGTTCACAATTTAAAGACATTTTCATTTCAACTTTAGTTCATAATTTTTATAAATGAATTTTACATCAAATTTATTTCAAGCTTGTTAATCGAATTTGAATTTTATTCAAGTTTAATTTCTAAAATCTTTCAATTTTATTTTAATTTGAATTCTCTAGAAACATTCAATTGGATTTAAATGAATTTTGGAAAATGAGCTTGGTTTGAATTTTCTAAAAACAAGTTTAATCTTAGTTTGAATTTTTCGTAAATGGTTTTAACTTAGTTTTAATTCAAAGTTTACAAATGAATTTGAATTATATTCAAGTTTTAATTTTTTGAATAAAAATTTCAATTTAGTTTTCACTTTGATTTACAAAATAAATTTCAATCTTCCTTTGAAGGGCTTATGCCACTCATAAGGATTGATTCATATTTAAGTTATACAATGTTATTTGATCCATTTGAGACATTTCTTTAACTATCATGTAATCCTATCACGGAGTTGAGATTACAAATATCTCAAATTCTTGTGAGGTAAATGTTTCTCAAATTGGGCAATTCAAACAACCGCATGATGATAAATTAATGAACATTTGTCCGCTCATAAAGTGTTAACTCTACTTTATTATCTAAAATTAGAGTGAGATTTAGTGAGACATTGCCTATATTTATTTTGACGTTTAGGTGTTAATGAAATGTTCATCTTTTAAATTGTATTTCAAAAATAATATAAAGTTTGACAATGAATTTTAAATAAAATTAACTATACGCAATAAATTCTGTCTAAGCTGAGGTACTTAAGTTGACCGTAACGGAACACCTCTATCTAGGAACTATTCATTAGTTGTATTTTATTTAATTTCATTATCTTTTTTTAATAAACACTTTGAATAAAAAAAAAATATTTTTTTTACAAATAAGAACCATTTTATAAGATAAATTGGATAACAAAAATACAATATTTTCAAACGGATGTTGTATGGTGCTAATACCTTCCCTACACTCAACGACCCCTGCACTTAACTTTGATTAAGTAGACTATATTTTTTTCCTTTTAAAATAGGTGACCAATCACACCCATAATGGTTGATGGAGACTCCAAGTCGTTCACCTCGTAAGAGACCTTATAGGGAAGGATGTCAGCTGCTCCGCGTTCTGCGTCGTGATGATGTTGCGACACTTTATAAGCCTCATCCGATCATCCTTGCCTTACTTAACTCCATAACATACTTCGTCGCACTGATGAAGTGACACAACTCATCCATGTCATGGGCTTCTCGTCGCATTATCAGAGCGATGCTTCTCACCCATGTCATTGCCTACGCCCATGGCAGCCTCGCATGCTAACCTCTAACTTCCTGGACAATATGTACCCTCACGACCCTTCTAACACCCTACCTTACTGCCCCTTCCTGGTGCACTCCATTAGGTAACTAGGTTGCTCGTGTGCTGCTTGCAGTGGCCCTTACTAACTTCAGATGAGGCTAATCGCATACGTTCAATGCCAGCCACCCGACATTACCTTAGTTAACCTCCAAGCATGCCTCAACGTCGAGAGCATCGTCGCCTATCCCTTGTCAGCCAGACGCTCTAACCTTCAAGCCTTCTAGCCAATTCTCTTCTTGTGACTGCCAAGCCTTTACATTGGGCCACTCTCACTTTTCCATGCCTACTAACTTCTTAAGCATCATTCAATGCTCAATCTACGCTCATCTAGGCACGCTCGGCTGCTTACCTTCCTCTTACCTTGGTCTTTACCAACCTCCTTATGAGGTTAATTGATCCCTGGCAGCCTTACTAGGCATGCTAACCTCGATTCATATAACCATCATCGCATACCTTATGCCTTGCCTATCCAACATTCTCCCTTTAATCTTTGGGACCATAAGGTTGGCAAAGTCTTCATTCTCAGGCTCTTCTATTTTCCTCTAAGTGTTAAAACTTCTAACCTCAACCGAAATCCTCAAATATCATTCCTAAAGAATTTCCTTTACTCCTAAGTCTAGTTCAACGTCTAGCTTCCTCCTTGCATTCCTTCTCAAGTTTTCACCAAGTGTGGATAACTTCTCCAACCACTTGAGAGCATCCTTTTCCTATTCTAAGGAGAATTTATTTTCTTCTTAACATTTACATACATTCTATATATGTATAGCATTAACATACACTTAAGCTAACATTACAAACATCATTAGCATATAATCCAGAAGAAACTTAAACATAATTACATAGTAAAGTAGGTTTAGGGGTTGATAATTTACCTCCCCTTTTGAAAATTTCGTCCTCAAAATTTGCCTTAAGCTCTATTACACGAACAAGTGGAGATATCTACTCTTTATCTGCTCTTTGGTTTCCCATGTAGCTTCCCCCACTTCGTGGTTTCTCCACAATACCTTTACTAAGGGTATTGTCTTATTCCTTAATACCTGCTATTTTCAGTCAATAATCAGTACTAGCTCTTCCTCGTATGACAAATCTTCTTTTAGTTGTACCAGTTGAGCTTGCAAAATATGTGAAGGATTTGACATATATTTCCTTAACAGTGATACATGAAAAACATCAAGTATCCTTGATAGCTCTACAAGTAATGCCAGTCAGTAAGTTGCTAGCCCGACTCGCTCAATTACCTCATAGGGTCCTATATATCTTGGGCTCAACTTAGTGTTCCTGTTATACCTGAGTATCCCTTTCCAGGGAGATAATCTAAAAAACACTCTATCCCCGATCTCAAACTCTAATTCTCTTCTTCTTTTATCTGCATAGCTCTTCTGTCTGTCTCGAGTTATCTTCAAATTCTCTCTTATTAACTTTATATTCTCAGAAGTTATCTGTACTAATTCTAGCCCTATTATTTTCCTTTCACCGACCTCATTCTAACAAGCTGAATTCCTACACGATCTTCCGTTCAACACCTCATATGAAGCCATCCCAATACTGGAATTGTTGGGGTTGTTGTTCTAAATTTCGTAGGGTCCTATAGTTTGTAAATACATGTACGAACAAATGCTTGTGATGTAATAATATGAAATATTTTCTTCATTGTTCTCTATGAAATATGAGATATTTTAGTTGCATTAATCACAAACCAATAAACTAAGATCCCTGGTTATTGTTGTAACTTAAGTATGTATTTGGAGACATACAAGTGGATCATGCCTTAAGTGATAACCTAAATGCTCTGTAGTATATGGATAAAGGAGGGAAACCTTATCCTAGTGACACTACGGATACGACCCACTTTGTAGATATTACAAGTGTTGTAAAGTGCTACAGATGATCTGATCCTGATCTTTCATGTAGAGACATGCGAGCGGGGGTGTCCTAGTTTATATAAGATCGGACCACGAAATGTTTAGTCTCGTTATATAACATCATTCATGACAGAGACTTTCATTTCACTAGGATGACCATAGGTGACCTTAATCCTGAGTGAGTTGGGAACTCCTGCCTATGAGGGCGGTCCTTTGATTTGCACGGGTGCGGGTGGCCAAATTGTCGACTTAAACATACCACTTTGAAGATTCGTCTGATTGTGGAGCTGGGAACTCACCTATACAAGATGGAATTCACTCTTTCCCCGAAGCAGGGGTAAGTAGATAGATTGCTCCCTTAAAGGCTGATTCTGGGACTTTAAGAATGTGGCGCTACACACTTTCTCATGGCCCGAGAGGTGTTCACTCATAGTAGGAATATGATGTATTGTTCAATCTTGGCTAGTCTTAGTGATGTGTTGGCCAAGAAGCATGAGTCCATGGTTTCAACACGTGAGATCATGGAGTCTGCAGGGAATGTTCGGACAACAGTCTGGATAGCACAAGCACGAGGCTCATAAATACATATATAACTCCAAAATGGAGGAAGACACCTTTGTTCGTGAAGATGTGTTTAACATGATGGTCCACTTCAATGTGGCGGAGATGAATGGATCTAGAATCAATGAGGGCAGTCAGGTTAGCATTATCCTACATTTATTGCCAGAGAGCTTCCTCCACTTTGTTAGCAATGCGATTCTTAACAAAGTGGAATATACTCTTACAACTCTCCTCAACGAGTTGCATACCTATCAATACTCATTGACAAGTAAGGAGAAGAGGGGAAGTGAGGCAAATGTTGTCTCGTCTTCAAAGACGTTCCATCGAGGTTCGACCTTAGGGACGAAGTCTGCACCTTCTACATTTAACTTTGGAAAGGGGAAGAAGAAAAATGGTAGTAAGGGGAAAGAAAAAACGCATGTTAACCCGCCACTTGTCGCCCAGAGGAGGCATCTGGCGCCGGTTGACGAGAAAAAATGTTTCCACTGCAACCAAGACGAACACTGGAAGAGGAATTGTCCTCGTTATTTGAAGGAAAGGAAGACAGCCAAGGCTAAGGCCAAGACGAACAAAGGTAAATATGATTTACTTGTGCAAGAAACTTGTTTAGTGGAGAATGATGATTATGCCTGGATTATTGATTCTGGCGTCACTAATCATGTTTGTTCTTCTTTTCAGGGGATTAGATCCTGGCGGCAGCTGGAGGCTGGTGAGATGATGATGCGAGTAGGCACCGGGCACATCGTCTCAACTGTGGCAGTGGGAGGAATCTAGTTAACTTTACAAAATAGATTTCTTGTTTTAAAAGCTGTTTTTGTAGTTCCTGAGTTAAAAAGGAACTTAATTTCTGTAAAGTACCTGCTGCAATGTAAATACACTCTTTCGTTTAATGTGAATAAAGTGTTTATTCATAAAGATAGAGTTGAGATTTGTACAGTTAAACTAAAAAATAACTTGTATGTGTTAAGACCGTTAGCCTTAAGTTCCTTCCATAACATAGAGATGTTTAAAACTGTCGTAACTCAATATAAACATCAACGCGTTTCTCCAAAATAAAATCTTCAACTTTGGCACCTTCGATTAGGGCACATAAATCTCATTGAGATTGAGAGATTGGTGAAGAATGACCTTCTAAGCGACTTAGAAGAAAATTCTTTACCGGTGTGTGAATCTTGCCTTGAGGGTAAAATGACTAAAAGACCTTTTACTAGAAAAGGTTATCGAGCCAAAGAGCCTCTAGAGTTAGTACATTCTGACCTTTGTGGTCCTATGAATGAGCGAGCTCGAGGAGACTTTGAGTATTTTATCAGTTTCACTGATGATTACTCTAGGTATGGGTATGTTTGTCTAATGAAACGGAAGTTTAAATCCTTTGAAAAGTTCAAAGTGTACAAGGCTGAAGTTGAAAATGCATTGGATAGATGGATTAAAACACTTCAATCAGATCGAGGCGGGGAGTTTTTGGATTCGGGTTTCTAGGACTATTTGATAGAACATGGAATCATTTTTCAACTCTCAGCGCTGGGTATACCTTAGCAAAATGGTGTAGCAGAGAGGAGAAACAGAACCTTGTTGTACATGGTTTGTTCGATGATGAGTTACGCTTCTTTACTGGACTCATTTTGAGGTTTCACAGTGGAGACTGCGGTATATATACTCAACTGTGTTCCATCCAAGAGTGTTGCGAGAACAACTATGGAGTTGTGGAACGGGCGTAAAGCTAGTTTACGTCACTTCTGCATATGGGGTTGCCCAACATATGTGTTTGAGCCTAATCCCAAGAAATTGGTACCACGGTCGAGGTTATGCCTCTTTGTAGGCTACCCCAAAGGTACACGAGGGGGTTATTTTTATGATCCGTCGGAAAATAAGGTGTTTGTTTCCACGAATGATACTTTTCTAGAGGAGGGTCATATTCGAGAGCACATTCCACATAGTAAGGTCGTGTTACGTGAGCTTTCGAACAAAACTACTGAAACTTCAACAAGAGTTGTTGAAGGGCCTACTTCATCAGCAAGAGTTCTTAATGATAGTTCATCTGGTAGGTCGGTTCCACCTCAAAAGTTGAGGGAACCTCTACGCAATGGGAGGGTTGCGAACCTATCCGTTCACTACTTGGGTTTCACAAAAATTCTGGCTATAAGAAGGCAATGGAGGATGTAGACCATGGTGAATGGGTCAAAGCCATGGATCTCTAGATGGAGTCGATGTACTTCAACTCAGTATGGGGTTTTGTAGATCAACCTAATGGGGTAAGACCTATAGGTTGTAAATGGATCTACAAGAGGAAACGGGGTGCCGATGGGAAGGTGCAAACCTTCAAAGCTCGACTTGTGGCCAAGGGTTATACCCAGGTGGAGGGAGTCGATTATGAGGAGACTTTCTCGCCTATTGCCATGTTAAAGTCGATCCGCATCCTTCTGTCCATTTTTGCTTAATATGATTATGAGATTTGGCAAATGGATGTCAACACGACCTTTCTAAATGGCAATCTTGAAGAGACCATTTACATGGTGCAGCCCAAAGGATTTATTGCCCAAGGTCAAGATTAAAAAGTTTTCAAATTGAATCGGTCCATTTATGGGTTGAAATAGGCGTCTCGATCTTGGAATATTTGGTTTGATACTGCGATCAAATCGTACGGCTTTGACCAAAATGTTGACGAACCTTGTGTATACAAGAAGATAGTCAACAGTTCATTAGTTTTCTTAGTGTTGTATGTAGACGATATCCTATTCATTGGGAATGATGTAGGACCTGTCTCTTATACACATCTAGATGTGTATAAGAGACAGGTATGGGGTTTTGTAGATCAACCTGATGGGGTAAGACCTATAGGTTGTAAATGGATCTACAAGAGGAAACGGGGTGCTGATGGGAAGGTGCAAACCTTCAAGGCTCGACTTGTGGCCAAGGGTTATACCCAGGTGGAGAGAGTCGACTATGAGGTCTCTTATACACATCTAGATGTGTATAAGAGACAGGTTCTAGGTATACAGATCTTTCGCATCATAAGAACAAAGTGCTAGCGCTGTCTCAGGCATCGTATATTGATAAGATGTTGCTCAAGTACTCGATGCAGGACTCCAAAAGGGGCCTACGTTTGTTCAGGCATGGAGTCACTTTGTATAAGGACGTGTCCTAAGACGCCCCAAGATGTTGAGGAGATGAGACGGGTCCTATATGCATCTATTGTTGGCAGTTTAATGTATGCGATGCTCTGTACTAGGCCAGACATCTGCTATGGTGTGGCAATAGTCAGTAGGTATCAGTCTAACCCAGGCTAGGGTCACTAGACTGTAGCTAAAAACATCCTCAAGTATCTTCGGAGAACGAGGGACTACATGCTCGTGTATGGGTCTAGGGATTTGATCCTTACTGGATACATAGATTCTGACTTTCAGACTGATAAGAACTCTAGGAAGTCCACTTCAGGGTCAATTTTTACACTTAACGAAGGAGTTGTAGTGTGGCAAAGCACTAAGCAGGGGTGCATCATCGAATCCACGATGGAGGCCGAGTATGTAGCGCCTTGTGAAGCTGCTAAGAAGGCCATTGGGCTTAGGAAGTTTCTGACAGAGTTGGAAGTTGTACCAGATATGTCTAGGCCCATAACCCTCTATTGTGACAATAGTGGTGTTGTAGAGAACTCTAAGGAGCTTAGGAGTCACAGGCGCGACAAACACATAGAGTAGAAGTATCATCTGATCCATGGGATAATGCATCGAGGGGACGTGATAGTCACGAATTCGAAACACAACGTTGCTGACCCATTTACGAAGGCCCTCATAGATACAGTGTTTGAGGGCCACCTTTAGAGCATGGGTCTACGGGACCGCCCGTGGCTGGACTAGGGCAAGTGGGAGATTTTTATGTACTAGGCCTTAATGTCCTAGTTTATTGTTTTGTACTAGTTTTATGTACACCCCACTCGCTTTAGGATAAGTGGGAGATTGTTGAAGATGATGTCCTAAACTCTCGTGTCCTGTAGTTTGTAAACAAAGGTTTGTACGAACGCTTGTGATGTATAATATATGATATTTTCTTCACTATTTGTCCTTGAACATTGGATGTTTTATTTGCTTTACCATAAACCAATAAACTAAAATCCCTTGTTGTCATTATGTAACTTAAGCATGCATGTGGTGACATACAAGTGGATCATGTCTTAAGTGATAACCAAAATGGTATGTAGTATATGGATATCAGAGGGAAACCTTATCCTAGGAACGCTATGGATGCGCCCCGCTTTATGGAATAGTTACAAGTGTTGTGACTTGCTACAGATGGTCTGACCGCGAAGTGTTAACGTCTTGTTATATAACGCCGTTCATGATAGAGACTTCACTTCACTAGGATGACCATAGGTAACATGACCTCAATCCTAAGTGAGTTGGAAACTCCTGCCTTTGAGAGTGATGGTTGCGATGGCCAGGTACCGACGTCAATACCTATCACTTATGGGGATCTTGTCTGTTGGGAGATAGGGAACTTCACAACAAGGATGGAATTCATTCTCCTTCCAATTATAAACAGGGGTTAAGTAGATAATGTGCTCCCTTAAGGTCGATCCGGCTTGAACGATGTTGGTGCCACATACCTTCTCATGACCCGAGAGGTGTCCACACATAGTAGGACTATGTTGTATTGTTCATTAGAGGAATTAATGGTACTTAAGGAGTTAGATGTAACTATAGAGGAAAGATGGTAAATTGGCCCAACTATACTTACGAGCATCTATGAAGGGTTATCGTATTGTTGACTGGTTATATCCGATGAACACAAAAATATATCTGTGGTAAGGATAGTTCAGTTTTCAGTCTTTAGCGGAATGCCTGACAGTTAACGAATGGTGGATCTCGTGGCTAAAGAGTTTAGTCAGCTATTCACGTACTGTTGGAGTTTCGTCCCATAGGTCCATAAGATCCCCTTAGTAATTGAAATCTGCTACATTGTGGGGATAGTCAATAGATATCAGTCTAATCCAGGACAAGGTCATTGGATCGGCGTAAAAAACATCCTCAAGTATCTTCAGAGAACGAGAGACTACATGCTCGTGTATGGATCTCCTTACTAATACACGGACTTCGATTTTCAAACTGGTAAGAATTCTCATAAATCCACTTTAGGATTAGTGTTCATTCTTAACGAAGTGGTTGTACTATGGCGAAGCACTAAGTAGGGGTGCATCGCTGACTCCACGATGAAGGCCGAGTATGTAGCAGCTTGTCAAGCTGCTAAGGAGGCTGTTTAACTCAGGAAGTCCTTGACAGATCTGGAAGTTGTTCCAGACATGTCTAGGCCCATCACCCTTTGTTGTGATAATAGTGCTGCTATGGGGAACTCCAAGGAGCCTAAGAGTCACAAGCGCGACAAACATATAGAGCGGAAGTATCATTTCATCTGCAAGATTGTGCATCGAGGGGATGTGATAGTCACGAAGATCGCTTCGGAGCATAATGTTATTGACCCGTTTACGAAAGCTCTCACGGCTACAGTTTTTTAGGGTCACCTACAAAGCATGGGTCTACGGGACCGTCCGTGGCTGGACTAGAGCAAGTGAGAGATTTTGTACTGGGCTTTAGTGCCCTAGTTTATTGTTTTGTACTTGTTTTTATCTTGTACACCCACTTGCTTTAGGACAAGTGAGAGATTGTTGGGGTTGATGCCCTAAATCTCGTAGGGTTCTGTAGTTTATAAACACCTGTATGAACAAACGTTTGTGATGTAATAATATGAGATATTTTCTTCACTGTTGTCTATGAAATATGAGATATTTTCGTTACATTAATCACAAATCAATAAACTAAGATCCCTGGTTATCGTTATAACTTAATCATGTATATGGAGACATACAAGTGGATCATGCCTTAAGTGATAACCTAAATGGTCTGTAGTATATGGATAAAGGAGGGAAACCTTATCCTGGTGACACTACGGATATGACATGCTTTGTAGATGATACAAGTGTTGTAAAGTGCTACAGATGGTCGGATCTTGATCATTCATGTGAAGACATGTAAGCGAGGGTGTCCTACACAAAGGAGTTTGTATAGACCGGACCACGAAATGTTTAGTGTCGTTAAATAACGCCATTCATGATGGAGACTTTCATTTTACTAGGATGACCATAAGTAACATGACCTTAATCCTGAATGAGTTAGGAACTCTTACCTATGAGAGAATTCCTTTGATTTGCGTAGGTGCGAGTGGCCAGATGGTTGACTCAAACCTACCACTTTGAAGATTCGTTTGATTGGGGAGCTGGGAACTCAGCTACACAAGATGGAATTCACTCCTTTTTTGAAATAGGGTAAGTTGATGGATTTCTCCCTTAAGGGCTAATTCTAGGGCTTTAACGATTTGGCGCCACACATTTTCTCATGGCCCGAGAGGTGTTCCCTAATAGTAGAACTATTATGTATAGTTCATTAGAGGAATTAGTGGTACTTAAGGAGTTAGATGTAACTACAGGGTTACCGTACTATTGGTTGGTTATATCCAATGGACACGAAAATATATCTGTAGTGAGAAGAGTGCAGCTGTAGGTCTTTAGTGGAGTGCCCTATAGTTAACGGATGCTGGATTTCGGGATTAAAGAGTCTAGTCAATTATTCACCTACTGTTGGAGCTTCAAGCTGTAGGTTCATAAGGTCCCCTTGGTAGCTCAATGGATTCAAGTTGAGAATAAGTTTTTTGGTTAGTTTGAACTTGAAGTGTTCAAATTAACAAGAGGGAATTTGATTATATATGATATAATTAAATTGGTTCAATTATATGTGATATAATTGATATGATGTATGAGATAAGAGAAATTTGATAAAAATATGATTTATATTAAATAAAGGAGAAATAAACTATGGTTTAAATATTACATATGATGTGATGTTAAAACTATAGGTTATAAATATAATATGATATGTTAATTATTACATTTATTTATAATAAAAACAATTATGAGATAATTGTTTTTGGTTGGTTATTTTCTCCATTAATCGTGTAATTGGGAGGTTATATTCAGCTTTTTATAACTAAAGAATAAAATGAAAAGTGTTTTCATTTTTTTTTAAAAAAAGATCGTTTAATTATCAGATTGACTAATCGTTTGCTCATGAGAGACTATACGATAGAACTCACGAAAGACTAAACAATTGAGCAAGATTTACTAAATTATCGTGTAAACGATCTAGCAAGAGACTAAACGATTGTCTAAACAATCTAGCGAGAGACTAGACGATCGTGTAAATGATTGAGCGAGATACTAAACAATCGGCTAGACGATTCTCACGAGAATGAGATTGACTAAACGATCAAGAACTTTCAGTCTATGCGATAGAAAAACCATTCTCCCACTTACTTGATCGTGTAGTTTGATCGTTTTCTTCCTCCTTCCCTCTACCAAATTCACATAGAGGCCACACGTCCTGGATTCTCACTTAGAGAATACCAAGGTTATTGAGTGGTTGTGTCAAGGGGTTTTTTTTCGTGGATCAGACAGTTCATGATTGCTAGAGAATTGGCTGGACGATTGTGACAACAACGAGAGGTTGTTGTTCGATTAATCATGAAGCGAGAGATTTCCAGAAGAAGAGTTCTTCAAAGATAAGTCTTTCAATTCTTTTTTTATTTTTGTAAGAAAGCATGCTTCTGCATGTTTGTAAAAGCATTTATTCATTCATAATGGGCTTGGAAAGATCTTGCTTCCGCTCAGTGGTTCTCTTGAATAAGCGATCCTTTAGATGATAGTTATTATTATAAGTAAACTCCACTAATGGCAACTATGTATCCCAATTGCCTTTAAATTGTAACACACATGCCTTTAACATGTCTTCTAAGGTCTGGATTGTCCACTCTGACTGTCCATCTGTCTGTTGTTGGAACGTTGTGCTAAAAAGTAGTTGTGCCAAGAGCCTTCTATAAGCTTGGTCAAAACTTCAAAGTAAACCTCGGATCCCTATCTGCTACAATCGACATAAGAGCTCCATACTGGCTTAGTATTCCATCTACATACAGCTTAGCCAGTCAGTTATTTTTTAAAGTAACTTTAACTGGTAAGGACTTAGCTGTCTTTATGAGTCGATTACCCATATACCATCATAACCACTCAAAGTCCTGGGTAATCCAAGCAAGAAATCCATCGTGACATGTTCCTATTTTCACTCTGGCACTAGGAGTGGGTTAAGCAGTCCTGCGAGTCTCTATCATTCAGGTTTAACCTATTAACATATCAAACATCTGTCTATAAACTCTGCTATGTTTCGTTTCATTTTAGGCCACCAACAGGACTTCCTCAAGGTCCTGTACATTTTAGTACTGCTTGGATGCATGACATAAGCTGAATTATAAACCTCCTCTAGAATAGCATTCTTCAGGTTCACAACATTAGGCACACATACTCTACCTTCGTCTGATCTCAACTCATAATTTGACCTCTGGTTCTTACTCACCTCTTCGTCTAACTTTCGAAGACTGGGATCTCCCGTTTGCTCTTTGAGAATATCATCTATTAGAGTAGGCCTTACTTGGAAATGGGCTATTAAACCTTGCACCCGGCCTACAGTCAGTGTGGCATTGGCACTCCTCAACTCCCATAGTAACATATTCGGAACTAAACCAAGGGTAGCTTTAGGTTGTACCGACTTCTTGATGAGTACAGCCGCTACCACATTGGCTTTCCCTAGGTGGTACTCAATAGTGCCATCATAATTTTTAATCAGCTTCAACCATCTCCTTTGCCTCATGTTCAACTCTTTCTGATTGAAATATACATCAAACTCTTGTGATCAGTATTATTGAACGAACACATGCGCAGTGGAAGAAAAACGGATCTAAAGTACTCTAATTAGATTAATTATAAAGATAAACATGCATGCAATCAAACAAGTAAAAGGGGAAAAGAATACAACCTTTAAAGTCTTTGAATCATCTCCAAATCAGCTCGAATCTCCTCACAAACGATTCGTAGACCACCACGAGAATCTTCCCGACTATTCTCCGACCTTAGAACGAGATGGTGGGATCCGTGAATGAATAATTTGGAGATGAAAAAGCTAAAGCTTTGAGAGAAAAAAGGGATGAGATTATTACATAATCTCATCTAAACCCACTATGGCCAAGAGTTTTTCAAAAGTATTAAACACTCCCTTTTAAAGACCATTACATGCAAACATGCAACTTTGAGTTTGATGAGAATTTGATACTAAAAAATCCACTAACTCAAAAAGTGAGAGTGGGATAAGTGTCTTCAAATGAAGATAACAATTAACTATGCAAAACTTGGCATTTCCCATTCACAAATGTTGGATCTTTCCACTAACTTGGTCAAAGTTTGACTCTCAAAGTCCAAACTCAACAAATTTGACTTTTTTACTTTCAAAAATAAAAAATCAACAATTTGGATTCCATTAGATTTTTTACCTAGTCAACAAATTGACTTTTAATGCAATTTTGACCAATTCCATTTAATTTCAAAATTAATTCTAACAAAAAATTTTGAAATTAAATTAATATTAAATAATTAACTAAACAATTTAATTACTTTAATTTAATATTAAATCCAACACTTATCCCAATTTATAAGAATCACTATTCATAATCTTGATATTTAAATCTTATTTAAATATTTCTTATTTTCTCTCTCTTTATTTTTAATTCACAATTAAACATTAGGTTAAATATATCATATATATTTAACGCTTTGTTCCAAAAGCCGAATTTGAACACTTCAAATTCATTTGTCACACTATTCTAAGGTTTAGTCCGATAAGAGCTTGTAGGGGGACCTCATGCCTATAGATCATGGGCTCCAATGATCCACGATTAACCAGTTAAACTCTTTAACCTAATTAACCATCATTCGTTAACTACTGGGTCACTCCACTATAGCCCAGTAGTTGCACTCCCTTCACTGTAGATATATTATGTCCATTCGATATAACCATGATTGCTAAGTTAACCCTTCACAGGTTGTTCATAATAACGGTTAGGTCAAAAGCTGTTTTACCCCCAAGATTACATTTTGCTCCTTAAGTCCTACTGATCCTCTAATGAACAATTGGTTTGTGATTCAATCACTAAACCAAGTCCCTCTCGAGCCAATGAGAGGGTGGGACCTCTTGTTCAAGACTTGGAGTCAGCAATTAAAGGAACAACCTCTCTACTATCTCTAAAACCGGGTAGGAATGAATTCCATCTTGCACCCTATGTCCCCAGCTATCTTCTCGGTCTTACTCCTGAAATGGGAGGCTTATTGAGCCGGCGCTGTTAAGCCGACCCTTACCAATGAAAATCTAAGGATAATCCCGAATAAACAGGACTTCATAGTTAGCTCAGGATTAAGGTCAAGTTACCTAGGTCATCGTTTTGAAATAGTTCGTCTTAAACAGTAAACAATGTTATAAAGTAAGAGTGACTTAATTCTTAGTTTGGTCTTATGCAAACTAATTGCATAGGACGCCCCTACTTCTCATGTCAATGCGTGAATGAATCAGGATCACTTTGTTTGTAGCATTTTACAATAAATTGTAACCACCACAGATTGGGTCGCATCTAATAGTGTTACTAGAATAAGGTACCCAACCTTATTCATATACTATAGACCGTTTTTGGCTATTTACTGAACTTCATCCACTCTTATGTCTCCATATAAAGTTCATGTACTCATATAATAGCCATGGATCTATAGTTTATTGGATTTACACTTTACAATTGTAATTCACATATTCAATAATAGTTTTATTGGTAATAGAACATGTTTAATATTACAAATTGCGAGTTGTAGGACATACAACCCAACAAACCCCCACTTGGACTAAAACTCCAGTAGATTTTACATATATGTACAAATATATATACAATGTTGAGTAATGAGAGAATAAACACAATAAATAGGGCATCAGATACCCAGTACTTCTCCCACTTGCCCTAGTTATAACTATTTTGCAATCCTAGTCCCATTAAGTGACCCTTGAAACATTAGCCGAGAGGGACTTTGTAAATGGATCAACTAAGTTGTCTTTAGAGGCAATCTGCTGAAAATTCCAATTGCATATGCACCTCTTGAGGTGTCTTAGGATACTGTTCCTTAAACAGATGAATTCCATGTCTGAAAGGCAACATACATTTCTTGGAATCTTTCATTTTATATCGAGACAACATCTTGTCTATATAATATGCTTGAGACAAGTCTATCGTTCTGTTCTTGCGGTTCTGAACGATTTAGATCCCAATAACATACCATGCTTCTTCTCCCAAATCCTTCATTTGGAATTGCGTGGCTAGCCATGTCTTAATATCACCAAGAAATTCTACTTCATTCCCAATGAGTAGAATATCATCAACATATAGAACCAGAAAAGCTACAATTTTATTGACAATCTTCTTGTAAACACAAGGTTCGTCAACATTCTGTTCAAAGCCATAAGATTTTATCGCAGTATCAAATCTCATGTTCCAGGATCAAGATGCTTGTTATAGCTCATAAATGGATCTATTAAGCATGCAAACTTTTTACTTTTGACCTTCTGCAATAAACCCCCTCTAGTTGAGACATATAGATATTCTCTTCAAGATAGCCATTCACAAAAGTTGTCTTGACATCCATTTTCCAGATTTCATAATGATTTTAATGTGGTTTTCCTCCAGAAATGTTCCATTTATCGACACAAATACTTTATCTTCTTGAGGATTATAAAAGAAACCACCTTTTGTTTCTTTGGGATAGCCTACATATAGGCATACCTTTGAACGACGTTCCAACTTCTTTGGATTTTGCACCAACACATGTGCTAGACATCCCCAAATCCTAAAGTGACGTAAACTACCTTTACGTCCTCTCCATAACTCGTAAGGTGTTTCTGAAACACTTTTTTAGGGAACCATGTTCAATATATACACTGCAATCCCTACTGCATGACCCTAAAAAAAAAACATGGCAACTGAGCATAACTCATCATAGAACGAACCATGTCCAACATGGTTCTATTTCTCCTTTCTACAACACCATTCTGTTGAGGTGTGCCAGGTGCCGTGAGTTGTGACTGAATTCTGTGTTCTATCAAATAGTCCTGGAATGTTAAGTCCATGTACTTACCACTTCAATCTAATCAAAGCGTTTTAATCTTTTTACCTAATTGGTTCTCAACCTCTGCCTTATATTCCTTGAACTTTTCTAGTGTATCAAACTTATAATGTATTAGGTAAATATAGTCATACCTTGAATAATTATCAATGAAGCTGATGAAATCTTCATTCCCTCCTCTCGCTTTAACATTCATCGAACCACAAAGGTCTAAATGTACTAGCTCGAAGGGTTTTTTGGCTCTAAGCCTTTTCCAGTAAAAAAATCTTTTGGTCATTTTACCTTGATGTCCTTGGTCAGAATCCTTCGGAGAGTTAGCTGAGGAAAGCTTAAAGTGTTGAGCAATAGGTATATTCACAGATTTAGCATCATTCATGTTGAACCTTTTAAGGATCTTCTCACAATAATTGGACTGATTGATGCTTTGAATAGACTCCTTTTTGTTCCTATGGATCTCTATTCCTAGGACCTTGCTTGCTTCTCCTAAGTCCTTTATATCAAACTATCTTTTTAAAAGTTTTTTAACATCGGATAGATCTCCTTTGGACCTACCTCCCAACAACATGTCATCTACATATATGAATAGGTAAACTTTATCCTTGTAAGAACCTATATTTATATAAACACATATGTCAAATGAACTTCTTTTAAACCCAATGCTAGAAATATGGTCATTGAATCTCTTATACCAGCACCTAGGTGATTGTTTTAACCCATATATAGACTTGTTGAGTAAGAAAAAGAGATTTTCTTTTCCTTTAATTTCAAATCCTTTAGGTTGCATCATATAGATTGTCTCCTCTAGATGTCCATGAAGAAAGACAGTTTTGACATCTAGTTATTACAATTCTAGATTATTTTGAGCAACTAAGGACAGAAGAAATCTTATGAATGTCTATTTTACAACGGGGGAGAAAATCTCAGAATAGTCTATTCCTTCCCTTTGAGTGAAGCACTTTGCAACTAATCTTTTGATCATAGGATACTTCTTCTTTAAGTTTGAAAATCCATTTAGAGGCAACGGGTTTGTAACCTTTTGGTAAAGGAACCAAGGACCAAGTGTCATTCACTTTTAGTGAATGCATCTCTTCACTCATTGCTTTAATCCAATCCCTTGCATTAGCCCAACTTGTTGCTTCCCCAAAGGTAGTTGGTTCTTGGTTAGTAGGAGCTACAACAACATTTAAAACAAGATTCATATAATTCATTTCAGTATATCTAGTTGAAGGTATGATCGTTTGTCACACCCCCTCTTGAGCCTTATCACACAAACTAGAAGAGGATGTGAAGACAACCAACACCATCCTTTTGTGATATCAATTGCCCGACCTTATCAGTTTAAAAGCTAGGTTATTATAACTCATCAACGATTATAAATAATTAACCATATTGTTTTACATGCTTTAACCTAACTATCCTAATGACTTCCAATTAACATGATTCGAGTCTCACCCTGTGAGATAAAATTAATTCAAACTTCCGGTGGCTTTCCCAAATGACCCGCTTCCGTAACCTAGGGAAGGGAAAGAAAACAAAACATGGAAAATGTGAGCTATATGCCCAGTGAGTGGTGCCTTTATAAGAAATCAAACTTTGACTTTAGAAATTCATTTTTGGGACATATAATTCCAGAAAAAAACATGAATCACATAATATAAAATGTAACCTCCCTAGCCTGTCAGCTGCATATTCCTGCCATGATCATATAATCCCAACCCCAGGTATTCTCCGCGAATAACCCACAATGACCAATGTGGAATCAATCTCAGCATCCTATAATCTGTCGAATGTACACATGTCGACATTTTCTATTAGACATGTTAGGTACATTGACAATCGAGGTCAGATACCCTGGCAATCCCAACCAAGCAACCACAAAGCATGCTAACAATATCCCGAGTACAAATCCAATTCCCAATACAACTACCATGCATTACGACAATAACAAGAAACAAACAAATCCAAACAAAACACATTTTCCGATCATGCCAACATTACAAATATAACCTATGTGTGTATATATATATATATATATATATATATATATATACATACATATGTACATATATATATATATATATATGTGTGTGTGTGTGTGTGTGTGTGTGTGTATCAATCATACGAACAATAGAATAACCACTCACAGGTCCTTCTATCATGTTCTTTAAGGGTTTTTTTAGGTAGCTCCTTGCCTCGTTCCCTGGATTCTTCCTTTTTTAAGAATTTCAAGTTAATCCGTTATTTGTGAATAAATTATAATCTTAATTTATTCACAAATAACCTTGAACATCATAATAATTAGCTTACCTACTCCAAATAATCCAAAAAAAGGTTGAGTTATTCCAAAATAGCTTCTTAGAGGTTATTTTGACATGTTGGGAGGCGTTGGGCAGAAAGTGGGCGCATCTGTGCGTGCAGGTGCGTAGAGGGACACACTAGGTGGTCGTTCTTACAAAGGCAGCAGGAGCGTCTAGGCGTGCATCTGGCTGATCGCGTGGACAATGCGGCGTGTGCTCGTGCTAGTGTCCGTCTATCCGCTGATGCATCTAGCAGAGCACGCACGTTTGGTTAGCAGGAATGCGTGACAAGGCTGCTGGGCGACAACCGATGCATTCAGCTAGACCACTTTACTTTTAACGCAAGTTCCCTTTTCTTCAGAACCCCAAACACAGTGGCAGCCTGGTAACCCTTACTACACTCCTTTCTAAGTATTTTCGCTATGGTTTCACTCCAATGGCCCGAGTGAGTTATGAGAGTTCTTCGTCCCAAGCCTCCTATTTATAGGCACCTAAAGTCTCCCCCAGGTCGACACCTTCTCTTGACTGCATGACCAGTCGTCCTCTCTTCCTGTTTCTAATGCAACTCCTTGCCACAACGACACTGAAGTGTCTTCCTTTCCTTTAGCCAACGTACAAGTCCCTTCTTGCATGCCTCCTTGGCCGTCCACCTCAATTGCATGAGATCTCTGACTTCCCTAGTTTGCCATATGTTCAGACGAGCTGGTACTTCCGACTTGTCCTCCAAGTTTTACTTCATCAACGCATACACCCCTTAACTTGGTCACATGCTAGCTTGGGCGGACGACTTTAGCCATTTATCAGCCTATAGCTCTCTTATCAATGCATCTTATGCCATACTAATCCTCAAGGCATCGCAAGTTTTTTCTTGGTCGCATACCTTTCTTCTCTTGCATGGCTTACCCTTAACACATGCGCTCAATTAGGCCTATGACCATAATAATCTTCCAACGCATACCGCTTGCTCTAGCCTTGTCCTATGCGCCCACATGCCCTTGGATGTCTTTGGCACATAGCATATCACCAAAACATGCCAACCTTTGGGTTAAGCTAGGTGTCAAATCAACACCTCATGTTTTGTCTTAACATTGCTTAGCCTCTTGCTAATACATACTTCATGGCTAACGCCCGTATGCCCTTGTTTCTTGCCAACACCCTTAGATATTTACTCAAGACCAATGCAATCTGAGCTTGCAAGCCTTATGTACCGCTAACCCCATCAACGCATGAACACTTCACTATACGTCCACCATGTCTTGGCTCATCGACTAGTTCATTGTGTAGCTCTTGCGTTCATCATCTAGCTCATCGTGTAGCTCTTGCACTATCGCTCATCACTCAGTCCTCTCGTTGTCACTCATCGTCTAACGCATAGCCTAATTGTATAGCGCTTACACCCCATCTATGCCCCATCGTCTAGTGATCTCTCACTGCTAACAATCTTGTTATCATTCATCAGGTATCTCTTACTATCGATCATTGTGTAGCATTGATGCCTATCATATAGCACCATCGTGTAGCGCCTACGTCTATCGCCTAGCACAATGCCCATCGTCTAGTGCATCTGTTAATCGTCTAGCGTCGAAGCTTATCATTTAAGACTATCGTCTAGTGCTATTGTCTAGCATTTATGCTGATCGTGTAGCGTCATCGTCTACCGTGTAGTGCTATCGTCTAGCACATCATCTGCGCGTGCAACACTCCAACGCACAGCACCCATGATTGCGAGCATTCTTACTTGTGTCTGTCCCATCCCTCGATGGTCTTCCTTGCTTCTTGCTCATGCACTTCTTGCCATTCCCATGCATGCGTTCTCATAAGCTCAACGCATGGTTGTCCTTGACTTCAACACCTAATCCCTCATAACTTCTACAAACTTGGCCAACTACATCAAGCGTACAACATACCCCTATGTCCGCCTAGCCATTTCTCATGCGTCCCTCATGGATTTGGTTAGTCTCAATGGTTGGCCACATACTCCAATACTCAATCAAATTTTTATTACTTACCATTTTACTTAACCCAAGCTTCAAGTTCAGTACTTAAGATTTACTTTTAAAATTCATAAAATGTTCTCCTCTTCTTAACTTTCCTTCTAAGTTACTTAGCCACTCAAGCTTTAACTCAAGTTACCTACATTAGGTTCAGGGTTTCACATAGTTCTCCTTTGTCTATCCCTAGCTAAGACACATTGGCTTAAATCAGGTTGCTCAAATGTTGTCTCCTTATGTTCCCCTAAATCTTCCTCAGTTTCTTCTATGTCACTAGGTTGGCTAGACTCAATTGGCTGCTCAGTTGGTAATTGCACCTCAAATCCTGTGTTGGATGACTCTTCTTCATCCTCAACCTTTTTTTCTTTTTGCATGAGCATCGTCTCTTCCCTAAAGGTGATGTCTTTACTCACTTTGACCTTCCTCTCAACTAGATGCCACATTTTAAACCTCTTGACACCCTCTGTAAAGCCTACAAACATGCACTTAACTGCTCTGGCCTTTAACTTTCCCTTATTTTGGTGTATAAACCCTACACATCCAAAGATCTTAAGGTTATCTAGGTTAGGAGGATGATTAGTTCACTTTTTCTTAGCGGTAAGCAATTCTAAAGATGTGTGAAGGCACATATTTAAGGTTTACATGGTATGGCTACAGCTTCTGCCCAATAACTTTCCCCTAAGATAGCATCAGAGAGCAAACACCTAACCCTTTCCATGATGGTTCTATTTAACCTCTAAGCAACCCCATTTTTTTTAGGTGTATACCACACTATTCTATGCCTAGTTATACCATTCGTGTTCATTGCAAAACTCAAGCCCATTATCGATTCTAAAGTATTTTAACCTTTTAGATGTTTGATTTTCTATCATGGCTTTCCATTCCATAAACTTCCCAAAAATCAAGCCCATTATTGGTTATAAAGTATTTTATCCAACTCTTCCTAGAAAAATCATCTATAAAGATTAGAAAATACCTTGGGCCACTAAGGCTTGGTGTAGAAGATGGTCCCCATAGGTCAGAATGGACATAGTCCAATGCTCTTTTGGTGTTGTGCTAAGATTTTGTGAAACTTTGCCTGGTCGCTTTACCTAAAATTTCGTGTTCACAAAAGAAAAGGTGCTCACTGATACCTTTGGGCAGAATTCCTTTTTCACTAATATGGGATAGTCTTTTATGTCACAAGTCAGCATCTATTAAGCTTGCTGTTGAAGCTGTGTAGACACTTGTCATTATCTCTACTCCTCTCACAATGTAAAAGTCATTGACCTTCTCAAGAACCAACATAACTTTGGAATTCTTGATGCCTCAAGAACTCCACCTTTTCATTTGTATTCACACCCAATGAAGTCCAACATGCCTAGATTATCAAGTTTCTCTTGAGCAAAGGTACATGTCCAACATTTCTTAGAAGCTTGATCGATCCATTCTTTAGCCTCAAGGATACTGAACCGACCCCTTTTATCTTACAGGCTTCATCGTTTCCTATGTACACTGATTCTCCATCTATTTCCTTGTAAGTATTAAACTAAGGTCTGAAAGGTGCCATGTGATAGGTTACAACCAGAGTCAAGTACCTAATCATGCTTCCCAAAAGGACTGATTTGGTTGGTTTGATTTCTGTTGGAGGCTAAGGCATCAGAGTAAAAGTAGGAACCTTAAACCACTGAAGCTTCTGAATGTTTTCCCTTTTGATCCTTCTCTTTTTCTTGGTTTTTCTTTTTTAGGCTATAGTAATCTCTCATCAAGTGACCTGTCTTCTTGTAGTAGTTGCATCTCAGCTTGGTCTTAGGTTTGTACTTTTCACCTGACTGGTTTTTATTCCCCTTAGACTAGTTCTGCTTATTCTCCCCTTTGGCAAATAACCCCTCTCCACTTTGTAACACCTTTCCTACTGTGCGTTGGTCTCCAAAGTGTCCACCATATGGCGAGTCATGGCATTGCGATACGTATGGCGCGGTCGAGCAGCATCGTGGTACGTCATAGGCACAAAATCTGGTCTGATCCCCTCTTAAAAAAAGATTTTGCTCCGTCCATTTTTTTTTTTTTTTATAAAAGGGATTTTTTTTACTTCATGTCTGAGCCACCTCTTTTGGTGGGCTGTGTATTCCTCAGGGAATTGTTCGCAAACCAGAAAATTGACCACGTTCGCATACCATGGTAACTCTTTAATTTTAAACAGTTGCTCATCTGGGAAAGTTGCGTTCACCTCCGACTGGTTACGATCGACTTTTGGATTTTCTAATCTTGATAAATGGTCCGCAACCTGGTTCTCCGTCCCCTTGCGATCAATGATTTCCATGTTGAATTCTTGAAGGAGGAGAACCCATCGAATTAACCTCGGGTTCCCATCTTTCTTTGTCATTAAATACTTGATTGTCGAGTGGTCAGTGTGAATGATCACTTTGGATCCCAGCAGGTAAGCTCTGAATTTCTCCAGTGCAAAGATCACCGCAAGCAGTTCTTTTTCTGTGGTAGTGTTATTTGTTTGGGCAGAGTTCAAGGTTCTACTCGCATATGCGATGAAGTGTAGCATTCTTTTCTTCTTTTGCGCCAGCACCGTCCCCATCGCATAACCGCTTGCGTCGCACATTAGTTCAAAGGGTAGTGTCCAGTCCGGTGCGATCAACACAGGTGTGGTTATTAATGCGTTCTTCAGTATCTGGAATGCGTTGAAGCATTGTTCATCAAAGTAAAATGTTCTTTCTGCCACCAGAAACGCACTCAGTGGTCGCGCAATCTTCGAAAATTCCTTCATAAAACGCCGATAAAAGCCTGTATGTCCTAAGAAGCTCCTGACAGCCTTCAATTTTGCTGGAGGTGGGAGCTTTTCAATTGCCTCAATCTTCGCCTTATCTACCTCTAGCCCGTCCTTAGAGACTTTGTGCTCGATACAATATCTTTCTTAACCATGAAGTGGCATTTCTCCCAGTTCAGCAAAAGGTTCGTCTCTTCACATCTCCTCAGTATCTTCTCTAGATTATTGAGACAGACTTCGTATGTTTTTCGTACACCGAGAATTCGTCCATGAAAATTTCTATAGAATCTTCAAGATACTCAGAAAAGATGGCCATCATACACCTCTGGAATGTACTCGGCACATTGCATAAGCCGAACGGCATGCGTCGAAATGCAAATGTTCCATAGGGGCCGGTGAATTTAGTTTTTTCTTGATCTTCAGGAGCAATCATGATTTGGTTGTAGCCTGCATATCCATCCAAAAAGCAAAAGTAATCATTTCCTGTTAGGCGGTCTAGCATCTGGTCAATAAAAGGCAAGGGAAAATGATCCTTCTTCGTCGCCACATTCAGTTTGCGGTAGTCCATGCAGATCCGCCAGCCAGTGATGGTCCTCATCAGTATTAGTTCATTATTTGCATTTAGGACTACTGTCATCCCTCCTTTCTTAGGCACACATTGCACGGGGCTGACCCATGCCCTGCATCCAACCATTTGATTATCTCCTTCTTCACAACCTCCTTCATCGCAGGGTTTAGTCTGCGTTGATGTTCGATCGATCCTTTTTTATTCTCATCGAGACGTATCTTGTGCATGCAATATGCGGGGCTGATTCCTATAATGTCTATTAGTGCCCAGCCAATTGCTGTTATGTACTTTTTCAGGATGCTTAGCAGCGTATGTTCTTGATCTTCTTAAAGTGCAGAGGAAATTATTACTGGTACCGTTTCATTTTGCCCCAAAAAAGCATACTTCAGGTGGTTTGGTAAGGTTTTCAACTCTACTGTCGATGGTTATTCCAAGGATGGTTTTTGTGTTTTTCTCTCGTCATTCATCGTCAGCTTTTCTTCTTTGATGGTTGTTTCCCCGATTGCATTGCAGATTACTATGGATGCGGTCGCATCCTCTCTTTCATCTTCATCTTCAGACTTTTCTTTTTCATACAAACTAGGTTCATTATCGGAATATGTGAGGTCTTCTTCTTCTGGGTACTTCATAGCTCTGATAATATCAAACATGATCTTCTGTCCATTCACACTGAGTGTGATCTCTCCCTTGTACACATCAATCTGAGCACGACCAGTGGATAAAAATGGTCGTCCCAGGATGATGGGTACATCCTTGTCCGCTTCATAATCAAGGATCATGAAGTCTGCCGGTAATATAAATTTGTCGATCGAGACCAGGACATTTTTCACTTTTCCTTTTGGTGCACAAGGGACCTGTCAGCTAATTAGAGAGTCACCATCGTGGGCACCAGCTGCCCCACATTCAGCTGCTTAAAAATTGAAAGAGGCATTAAGTTGATACTGGCCCAAAAATCGCAAAGCGCTTGACCAATGTATAACTCGCCAATTGAGCAGGGTATTATGAAACTTCCGAGGTCGCGCATTTTTGGTGGAATAATGGTTTTTTCCCGTTGTGTTAACCCCATCGCTGAGAACTTATTTGTGCTCCTTTTCTTAGTCACCATATCCTTTAGAAACTTCGTATACTTTGGCATTTGTTTAATCGCTTCAGTGAAAGGGATGTTGATATGTAATTGTTTCAGCATGTCCATGAAGTAATGATATTGCACTTCATCATTTTTCTTCTTCTTAAGTCTCTAGGGGAATGGTGGCAGCTGTATTTTCACGGTTCCCTATTCTATCGGCTTCGAAGTGGACGCAATTTCTGGTTCCATCGTCTCTTGTTCTTTTGGCTCCTCTTGAGTCATCAGGGTCTGTGGTTCCATCGCAACTTGAGTAGCTCGGCTTGGCTCCTTCTTCTCCTCTGCCACTGTCTTTCCACTTCGCAAAGTCACAACTTGACATTTCTCCTTTCTCGTACTCTTTGGATTTCGCGAGAGTTCAGTAGAACTCGGCAATGCCCCTTGCGGTCTATTTTTGAGTTTCCCTACAATCTGTCCTATCTGAATTTCAAGATTGCAGATAGACATCGCTTGATTCTGGAGCACTGTTTTATTCTTCTCAATATACTGCTTCAGTAAGTTCTCCAGAGATGAAGATTGTGGTGCCTGCAAACTACTAGCTTGATTTGTGGTTGACCGTTTATTCACGGGAAAAATCCTAGCGGCCCTTCTTTTTACGCCATTGGTTGAAAATTTTTTTATTGATTTTTCCACGCGAAGTTAAGGTGGTTTCTCCACCCAGGGTTGTAAGTATTGGAAAAATGATTATTTTTCACGAAATAAATAGACTGTGGGTTCCTCGGACACTCTTCCATTGGATTGCCTTCTTCGCAAGTGGTACAACTTGTGCTCATTTGATCGATTGCGTTAACCTGCCCTCAATGCGTTCCTAGGCTGCTGATTGCAATTCCTTGTATTAAATTCATCATCGCATTCATTTGGTTTTGTAGGGATGCGATGGTCCCATTGCTTGCGTCACTGTCTTTAATTCTCAGTCGTTGATCGCTTTCTCTCCAGTCTTTGTGATTTTTTGAAATGCGATTAAATATGTTCTTAGCCTCGTCATATGTCTTATCAAGCAGACCTCCAGCTATTGCCGCATTGGCAGCCGTCTGCGATGCAAGGTTCAAACCGTGGTAAAAAAATTCCATTTGTAGACAATATGGTAAGCCATTGTGCAGACAATCTTGCACCGGTCGCTTAAACCTTGCCCAGGTGTCATTGAGCGATTCGTCGATATCTTGTTCAAAATTAGTGATCAGCTTCCTCCGTCTTGTGTTTTCTGTCGGGCGGAAGTACTTCTTCATGAACTTTTCTACTACCTGTTCCACGATGTAATCTCCCCTAGTTTGAGAGAATAAGCCCATTTTCATGCTTGATCACATAGCGAAAATGGGAACAGCGTTAGTCCAACCTCCTCAGCGGAGATTTTTGGGAACACAAACATATTGCAGATTTCAATAAAACTCCGGAGGTGGGCGTGCGGATCCTCGCCATGCCTACCGCCAAACTGTCCGGCAGTTTGAATCATCTGTAGTATCACCGACTTCATCTCGAACCTCGATCCATCCAGAGCTGGCCTCATGATTCCTAGTGTGAAATCATAAAGGTTGGACGACGCATAGTCTCATATGGGCCTATTGCAATCGTTCGCCAAGAGGATGGGGTTCGCCATGACATTATTTGCATTTTCTGCTCTGTCTTCCGGTTGCTCCGCCATGTTGGGATTTCTCTCTTGTTGTTGATGTAGGTGGTTGTCTCTTCTTCTTCTTCGGAAAGTTCTCTCAATCTCTAGGTCGTAATCGGGCTCAGGAACTTGTCCTTCGCTCATACGACGCCCGCTTCTTCCCTTACCAAAGGAGAAGCAGTGCACAGAGATGGAATGCTGCAAAGAAAATAAAAAAGTTACCGTTAGCACAATATGTACTACCATAGTCCCCGACAATAATGCCAAAAACTTGATACGTTGTGAATGTGATGAAATAATGGTGTATATTGCGATGGTGATGTATGTGTTGTGCATGCAAGTTTTTCTAGCAAAATCTAAGTATAAATCCTACTAGTTTGCCTAGTAAGCCCAGGGTCGAACATAGGGACTATGGAGACAATATGCGACGGTAATTTTAGATTCCTTTGCGGTGACAAACAAAACAATAAGTTGGTTGGTATGTTTGTTTTAAAATGTAATCCTATGAGGCAGAATTGAGAAAATAGTTAATAAAAAAGAAAGTTACAATGAGTATGGGGGAAACGGGTTGAGAAGGGATATACCTAACACTTCCTAAGATTGCGTTCAAGTTATGCGATCATGCTACACACATACAACAGCAGGTCATCTCTCAATGCAAATGCTATAGCTCCTAGTTTTAGGACGCATGCGATGTACACGATGATGTCTATAGGACTAATGTCTAAGCCTATATTCTTGTCCATGCGATGATGAATGACACACACATACACAAGGCGACCGCATACTACCATATTCTATTTCTAGGGTGCATGCGATGCATGTTAGCAAATAAAACTTATCTCTAAGTTTCTATCTCTTGCTTATGCGGTTCTAATCTAACTTTTTCAAGCCTAGATTCTAACCTATCTCTCTCAAGTCTAGGTTCTTTCTTTAAACTCACTCTCGAGTAGCTCTAAAGGGGGGATGGACGCATACATAAGACAAGATAATTGCATAAAATAAAGATCTTAGGTCATGCTAGCTAAGTGCTTCTCAACCCATTCTGAAGTTTAGTTACTCATGCGTAATGTAAAGAGAGTGAACAGATGTAGAGACGGTAATTCCATTTTATGAATGTAATCAGAATACAGAATGACAATGGAAAGTAGGGATAGTGAGCCTGGTAGCAATGTCTTGCTTCCCAAGGCTTTTACACTGTGATTTTCTCTACTCTGCCCAGAAGAATGTTCTTGCTTTCGCAAGAGTCGGCCCTCTCTCAGTTCTTAATGCTTCCCGGCACTCTCTCAAGCTAACCAGAAGCAAACTTCCGGCGTCTTCTCTCTTCACTCGCCTCCGCCTCTAAGTATATAAAATTACAGACTACGGCTATCTATGTATATGGCGGAAGAGAACTCCCAAAATTCTAATTGCTAAACTGGCACCGAGCGGAATTCCTTCAACGAAGGTGGCCTTCGGTATTTATAGAGCTTCAAGGTGAAGGGCTTTTCTCTCAAATGATTGCACTGATGGGATGTCATTAAATCTCTGTCTGATGCGTCGATTAATTGTCAACAAAAAGTTGAGTGAACGACTTGTCAACTAAATTCGAATTCGACCGTCATCAGCTTTCTATCCCATCGTGATTTATTAAGCTTTCACCTTGATGCGCCGTCTCTATGCGGCCACCTTCTTGAGCAGATCTTCCCAAATGCATATGATCGCATAGCCTTGTGGTCACAATCTTTTAATGCGCTTGGACGTTGAATTCCTTGGATCGCAATTCTGTCTTGCGCCAATGCATTTTCCTGCACAAAATAAGTAAATTAGCTGCTTTAATGCGATGGACGCATGCGATCGCAATGTTCTCAACTTAATGCTTTTGGACATGATTTTACATATTTTTACCGTCGCAATCCTACATTGTTTTATATCTTTATGTTGTAATAACGTACATTTCTGCTCGTTATCAGTAACTGATTCTCTACCATATTTCAAATCATTCTTCACCTCCTTATAGGCTTCAAGTAGAGAGTTTAATAGCCAAAAGCCTCATTCTTGTCATCAATTTTCTCACCAGGACTCTTGAACTCTGAAACTATCATCTTAAATTCATCCAAATTATCTGAAAGAGGCTTGGCAGAATCCATATTGAATGTGAAGAACTAATCCCTCAGATACATCTTGTTGGGGAGATCCTTGGTTGCAAAAAGACCTTCCAGCTTGACCCACATCTTGTAAGTCGTGTCCTGATCAATTACTTGCCTCAAAATACTGTCACTGAGATTCAAAACTACAGTCCCATACGCTGTAAGCTCCATGTCTTCTCTTTTTTGTGCTGATATAGTGGATGGCAGTGTTGATGGGTCTAAAAGGGCCTTGTGTGCTCTTTGCTGTCTAAGAATGGCTTTGATTTTGGTCTTCTATAGGCCAAAATCGCCCTTCCCATCAAACTTCTCAATCTCATACCTTGCAACAGCCATTTCTGATTCGATCGAGTATCGAGTCTTGATTTCTTGAGAATCTTGAAGCTCCAAGAAAATTGATCTTGATGATCTTTAAACGCTCTAATACCATAAATTGTTGGGCTGACTACTCTTCACAAGGCCCAAAGACTCAAGATCAACATTGGAGAGATGAAGAAATGGCTCAAAAATATCCTGCCAAATCCTCGATACTCGAAACTCGATGCTCGACTGCTTCCTACTCGACCCTCAATGAAAATTCCCTTCTTCATCTAACTAGTATCTGTTAAATCCTCGATGGAACTCGATGTCAACAGAACTAATACTCGATCGTACTCGACGGTTCTTGAACGATACTCGGTGCGAATCGAAGGTGAAAACGATGTACTCAAAGCTACTCAATAGCGAAGAATCGATGCACGATGGACTCGATATTCAGATTACTCGATGTGATTTGAAAGATTATTGAATGATGCATGATTTGCAGTAAATAAATACTCGAATGAACAAGAAAGATAAGGCAAGAAGATGGAGACACAATGTTTACGTGGTTCGACAAGATTGCCTACGTCCACGAGAAGATCTGAATTCTTTTACTGATGAAGGCATACAGAAGTTTGTTGTTTACAGAAAACTAAGAAAATGATGAAAACTCTCTTATTGAATTTAAAATCAGTGGTATTTATAGAGTATACCAGCTGATCATTTACAAAGTTAGTTATAAACAAACAAAAAATTGAGGTATTTGAGTCAGAGCTTCTTCAAACACCCTATTTGTTCTATTGCGACATATTAGGGTATACTGTAGACAAATGTTACAAAGTTCATGGTTATCCTCCGGACTATTGAACCAATACACAGAAGCAAAATAGTTCAAATTCTTCAACAAACACTGCAAATTCAGTCTCAGTTCAATCTACTAATGATTTGCAATCGACTTCTATCAATTCAGTCTCAAATATCACTGCTGAATCTTTGATGCAATGTCAGACTTTAGTACATCAACTTGAGTCTCAACTTTGTTCTTCAGGGTAGTCTACTTCCCCTGCTATTGTTGCAACTCATTTTGCAGGTACAAATTCATCTTCTCATTGGATTTTGGATTCGGGTGCATCAATTCATATTTGTTGTTCAAAGGACTTGTTTATTTCTATGGTACCACGCTCCACATCTGTTAGTTTACCAAATTAAAAGTCTTTTGAAGTCAAGCAGTTGGCACTGTTTATCTTTCTAGTTCCTTAATACTCAATGATGTCCTATGCATACCACATTTTTCATTCGATCTTTTCTCCATCAATGCTATCACAAGGGCTTTACCAGTTTCTGTTGAATTCTATACTAATTATTGCATCATTCAGGAGAAGTTCACTTTGAGGAAGGTTGGCAGTGCTAAACTTTCCCATGGTTTATACTTTATCGGTTTGCTGATAGGGAAGTCTCTATATATGCTGTTACCAGTAACAAAGCCTCCTTGTGGTACCAAACACTTGGCCACCCCTCTGTTGAATGTTTGAATTCATTAAAGTATGTTTTATAGTTACATTATTGTTCTTTTGATAAGATTTTACAGTTACATCATTTGTCTCCTAATCCTTTTGATCTAATACATGATATTTGAAGACCTTTTTCAACTGTGACCCATGGTGGACATTCATATTTTCTTACGATTGTTGATGATGCTACCCGTTATACTTGGGTTTTTATGCTTAAGCATAAATCAGATGTTCTGGTTGTTATTCCTAACTTTTTTAAGCTTGTCGAAACCCAATATGGGAAACATATCAAGGTGATAATGCTCTCTAGCTGGTTTTTAATGATTTTTTTCAAACAAAAAAGGGTTATCCATCAGTATTCATGTGTTGGTTGTTCACAACAAAATTCAGTGGTAGAGAGAAAACACCAACACATAATATAGTCATAGCTATATATTTTTAGTCTTTGGTTCCTTTATCCTTTTGGGGAGAATGTGTTCTCATTGCAGTTTTTCTCATCAACCAGACGCCTTCTTCATTACTTCGTTGGAAAATTTCTTTTCAGCTATTGAATGATGAGTTCGCAGATTATAGTGCTCTCAAAGTTTTTGGAACGCTTTGTTTTGCTTCTACATTAGCCCACAACCGTTCCAAGTTTCAAGCAAGAGCAGTTCCTTTAGTATTTGTTAGCTACCCACCAGGCATGTAGGCCTACAAATTGTATGACATTGAACAAAAGAAGTTTTTCATTTCGAGAGATGTAGCCTTTCAACGAAGTGTCTTCCCATTTCATACAATTTCTTCATTTTCCGATACTAAACATAAGTTTCCAAATTTTGTAATAACAAAGTCATTTAATGATTCTTCTATGCCTCACCAAAATTCAGTCGTTGTTCAGAATAATATTGACCACGCATAGAATTCAAGCTCTCATACAAATCATAATATCAGCAACCATACTCCAACAGTCGATTCTACTACTCCAAACAGTAATGATGAAGTTAATCTACCTGCTGGAAATTAACTTAATTTAGCCCCTGATGCTATGATTCATCCCAGTTCTTCATGTACTGGAATTAATGGTGAAGTTAACAACACTTCTATTGTTTAACAATGAAGCGTTGGTGAGAAGTGTTAGAAAAAACGTGGAGGACAAATATGAAAAATGAGAGAAATATTTTCCATTCAACTAAGTATGTCTTTATATAGGCTTACAAACATAACCATAGGAATGCCAATGGTTACAAAAATCTCATAACTCACATAACTCCTATAACTTAAAAATGTCATCAAATGCTCATAACTCACATAACTCCTAATAACTTAAAAATCACTATTGGTCACAAAAAACTAAGAGTTACAAAACCCAAAAGTCACACTAAATGCCACAAATAAAGTTTAATAATGACAAACGTTTCAACACCCCCCCCTTAAACTTGATTTGTTACACCAAGTAAACTCCTCATTTTGATAAACGTCTCCAACTTGAGGGCCTTTGTGAAATGTCCGCTGCTTGGTCTTGTGACTTGATATATTTGAGTTCCACTTCTTTCTTCGTAATGCAATCCCGAATGTAGTGAAATCGGGTATCAATGTGCTTGCTCCTCCCATGAAATATCGGATTTTTGGCTTAGGCAATAGCCGATTTGTTGTCCACAAAAATCTCCATTGGACCTTCCATTTGAAACTTCAACTCCTTCACTAAGTTTCTTAGCCAAATTGCATGACATACACATTAAGTTGCTGTGATGTTGCCTCGCATGTTGATAATGTGACTATGGGTTGCTTTTTTGACATCCATGTGAACGCCATTTCACCAATAAAAAAACACAAACCCCGTAGTGCTCTTTTGATCATCCAAATCACTACTCCAATCACTATCACAATAACCAACAATATAACAATTGCTAGAAGAGACATAGGAAAGACCATACCCAATCGTCCCTTTGATGTAGCGAAGTATCCTTTTCGCCATTTTGTAATGTGTTGTTGTCGATTCCTCCATAAATCGACTAATAATTCCAACCGAATAAAGAATATCCGATCTTGTACATGTCAAGTATCTCAAACTTCCAACCAAGCTTTTGAAATATGTAGAATTTACCTTCTCTCCTCCTTCTTGCTTGGTGATTTTGACTCCACATTCCATCGGTGTTTCAACTAGATTAGCATCATTCATATTGAATTTCTTAAGCACTTCTTTAGCATAGCCCTCTTGAGATATAAAAATCTCATCTTCACCTTCTTTAGCATAGACCAATGTCCGTCATTTCAAACAACTTTGCCATCTCTTTTTTGAACTCATCAAACATGCTAGGATTGTTTCTGGTAAATACTAAATCATCAACATTTAATCAAATGATTAGTATGCTTTCACCTTGCATTTTGATGTAGAGGGCATGCTCATAAGAACACTTTATATACTTCTTCTCTTGAAAGTGCTTGTCAATCTTTGAATTTCATGCTCTTGGTGCTTGCTTTAAACCATAAAGTGCCTTCTTCAATCGAAGCACTTTATCTTCTTCACCCTTGACTTCATAACCTAATGGTTGTTCCACATAGACCTCTTCCTCAAGAATCTCATTCAAGAATGTCGATTTGACATCCATTTGATGTATCTTCTAATGATTATGAGCTACCAAAGCAATAATCAAACAAATAGTTTCAAAGCGAACAACGAGGGCAAATACCTCATCATAGTCGATGCCATATCGTTGCCTATACCCTTTCACCACTAGTCTCGCCTTGTACCTCTCAATATCGCCATTGACTTTTCTTTTTGTCTTGTATACCAACTTCACTCTGATCGGTTTGTGACCTTTTGGAAGGTTGATCAACTCCCATGTGTCATTTTTCTCTATCACTCGAATTTCTTCATCCATTGCATCTTTTCATTTCTTTCTTGCAATGGCTTCTTGGAAATTAATAGGCTCACTACCACCAAAAAGACAATAGAGAATTATGTCATTTTGATTTTCATTTATCTCATTAAGTTCTCATAGATTTCGAGTTCCTCTTGGTCCAATTTCGTTCTCCGAATCACTGGATGAATCTTCAGATGATGATCGATCGGTCGAATGAGGTGGCACTGGAATGGGCAAACCTTCACCCATTTCATCCCTGGTCGGCTAATTTTCATCGTCTTCTTCAAAATATGGAAGGAAATCATATTCCTCCTCTTGTATATTCCAATCCCAAGAGGCTTTCTCATCAAAAACAACATCACGACTAATAATTACCTTCCTATTCAAAGGATTGTAAAGACGATAACCCTTTGAACTTGCATCATAGCCGATGAAGATAAGTTTCTCGCTTCGATCATCGAGCTTGGTCCTTTTTTCTTCCGACACATGAACATATGCAACACTCCCAAACACCTTGAAGTGACCAATCTTGGGCTTTCTTTCATTCCGTGCTTCTTGAGGCATCTTGTCAAGTACACTTTTGGTTGGTGCTCGATTTGTCAAATAAACCGCACAAGCTACAGCCTCCGCCCAAAATTCCCTCGACATCTTCTTTGTCTTTAGCATGCTTCTTGCCATGTTCAAGATTGTCCAATTCTTCCTCTCCACCACGCCATTTTGTTGCGTTGTCCTTGGGACTGTTAACAGACGTCGAATGCCTTTTTCATCACAAAATTGTTTGAACTCATTTGATGTGAATTCACCACCTCGATCGGTTTTCATGGCCTTGATTGTAAGGTTGCTTTCATTCTCCACACGTGCCTTAAATCTCTTGAAGATTTCAAATACTTCTGATTTTTTCTTCAAAAAGTACACCCATGTTTTTCTAGAAAAATCATCAATAAAGAAAAGGAAATATTTACTTTTACCATGAGATTCTAGTTTGATCATTCCACACACATCGGCATGGATGAATTCTAAAGGCTTCTTTTCTCTTGTCATAGACTCCTTCGGAAAACTACTTCGATGATGTTTGCCAAGCAAACACCCTTCACACACTTGGCTTGGCTTGTGAATGTGTGGTAAACCTCGCACCAACCGTAGATGCCATAGCCAAAAGAGATCTTCATAACACATCTTCAAGCATTTTGGAACATTATTACATATATTCAAAGGAAACATTTGGTTTTTGGTCATGGAGACTTTAGCAATAAGTCTCTCATGATTATCCCTCAAATACAAACAATTGTTTTTCATTTGAACTTCAAGACCTTTCTCTAACAATTGTCCTACACTCAATATATTATTTTTTACATTGGGAATGTAATAAACATTTGTGATATATTGATTTTCTCCATTTTTTAACCGAATGAGAATTTTACCTATTCCTTTGATGGCGGCCAAAGAATTGTCTCCAAAGGCAATATTACCTTTCTCCATCTCGTTCAACTCTACAAACATCTCTCATTTTCCACACATGTGATTCGAGGCTCCTGTGTCAAGATACCATATACTATCTTGACTCTCTTCTTCTCCCTTTGAAACCATAAATAAGGTTCCATTCTCCTCTGCATAATTGGATTGCCCTTGATGGGCTTTTGATGTGTTAGCGGTTGGTCGGTTCTGATGCTTTCTATCAATCGACTCTGTTTGAGTTGAGTAACACTCATTCGCATAATGTCCATATTTGTTACAATTATAAAATTTTACCTGATATTTGTCTCTCACGGACCTTTCACCACGTCTTCCACGACCTTGACCTCCTCTTCCTCTTGAGGATTCAGACGAGTTTTGAGAAACATCGATGTTGGCTTTACCTCTTCCACCATGGCCTAGACCACCACGACCTTTTCCACATCTACGACTATTCTCCTCCTTGATTTTGAGTTGGAGAAGTTGTTCAACGGTCTCTGTTTGCTCCATCCTCCTTTTCTTTTTCTCCTCATAGGCTTGTAACGAGCCTATAAATTATTCAATTGTCATGTTCTTGAGATCCTGTGTCTCCTCGATCGTCGTGGCGATAATCTCGAACTTTGTATTTAGGCTTCGTAGAACCTTCTCCATGACATGAAAATCGGTGATTTCTTCACCATTCTGCTCAATTGGTTAACGACAGCCATTACTTTTGTGTGATATTCTGCTATCACCTCTGTCTCCTTCATTTATAAAGATTCAAACTCACCACGTAAGGTTTGCAACCGTATCTTTTTCACACGATCGGCTCCTCTATGAGTCGATTGGAGCTTGTCCCATGCCACCTTTGACGTCTTCGCATTGGCGATGGTCTCAAATGTATCTTCATCCACTGATTGATACAAGATATAAAGGGCCTTCTTGTTCTTCTTTCTTGTCTCCTTTAACGCATCTCTTTGCGCTTGATTGGCTCCAGCTTCTGCCTCTTAGAAACTGTTCTCCACGATCTCCCACATGTCTTATGCTCCTAGTAACGCTTTTATCTTGATGTTCCAATTGTCATAACTGAGCTTGGTAAGCATTGGTAGTTGACGTGAACCTATACCACCGTTGGCCATTTTTCTCACAATATTTTCTACTAACTCTGATACCACTATGTTAGAAAAAAAACGTGGAGGACAAATATGAAAAATGAGAGATATATTTTTCATTCAACTAAGCATGCCTTTATATAGGCTCACAAACATAACTATAGGAATGCCAATGGTTACAAAAATCTCATAACTCACATAACTCCTATAGCTTAAAAATGTCATCAAATGCTCATAACTCACATAACTCCTAATAACTTAAAATCACTATTGGTTACAAAAAACTAAAAGTTACAAAACCCAAAAGTCACACTAAATGCCACAAATAAAGTTTAATAATGACAAACATTTCAACAAGAAGATCTATACGGGTTTTTAAGCCACCCTCATACTTACAAGCTTACCGATGCAACTGATTCAAATGACTCCTCAAGATCATGGATCTACACGTTATCCCATTAAAAAATACTTGTCTTATGGTTCTTTGTCACCATCACATTAACAATTTGTTCTCAATATTTCTGCCCAATATGAAACAACTTACTATCATGAAGTTGCACCTCATCAACATCGACGTTCATCCATGAAGGCCTAACTAGATTGTAAGGAACTGAATAAGACATGGGGTATTATTCCTTTACCAAAAGGAAATAATTCAATTAGATGTCATTGGATTTATAAAATCAAACACAGAGCTGATAGATCTATTGAACGCTATAAAGCACGGCTTGTAGCAAAAGGTTATACTCAGTAAGAGGGGCTAGATTATTTAGAAACCTTCTCTCTGATTGCAAAAATGGTCACAGTTAAAACTTTCTTACAATGGTAGTTTCACAAAAGTGACCACTTGTCTGATTAGATGTTAACAATATTTTCTTGCATGGAGACTTATTTGAGGAGGTATACATGGATCTTCCTTTGGGATATAAACCCACTGCATCAATTCAGGGGGAGAAAATGGTCTGCCCACTTCATAAATCCATCTATGGACCCAAACAGGCATCAAGAGAATGGTTTGCCAAGTTTTCTTCATGTCTAATCTCTTTAGGATTTCAGCAATCTAAAGCAGATTATTCCATATTTATAAGAGGCAAGGATAACAATTCATAGCCCTGCTTATTTATGTAGATGACATAATCATTGTTGAGGCAAATATGCTTTACATACAGCTATTGAAGACTATTTTGAATGATAAATTTCGTCGTAAGGATCTTGGCTCATTGAAGTTCATTTTAGGACTGGAGCTACCCCAATCTTCATCTGGAATATTTCTATCTCAATGTCATTATACCTTACAGCTTATTAAAGATGTTGGCCTTCTTGGAGCTAGGCCAACATCTCTTCCAATGGATCATTTACTAAAATTGTCTTCATTAGATACAAATCTCCTAAAAGATCCTTCTGTTTATAGGAGATTAATTGGTCAATTGTCATTTTGATCATTTCACGCCTTGATATCACGTTTGTTGTCCATAATTTGAGCCAATTTATGCCTAAGCCAGGAGAAACACACATGAAGGCTACGAATCATTTGCTTAGATATATCAAAAGCTCTCCAGGTAAAGGTGTATTTTTACCTATAGCCTCCAGCTTCTCGATTTGAGCCTTTGCAGATGCTGATTAGGGATCATGTATAGACACATATCACTCCGTTACAGGATTTTGTGTCTTTCTTAGCAATTCCTTGGTTTCTTGGAAATCAAAGAAATAACATACTATATCTCATTCATTAGCTCAAGTTGAATATCGTGCTCTGACTATTGTTTCTTGTGAAATTATATGGCTTCGAAGTCTTTTTACTGATTTATAGAGAAAAAGTTCTTCTTCGGCTCTTTTATTCTATGATAACCAAGCAACCATACATATTGCTACAAATCCTATGTTCCATAAAAGAACAAAATACATAGAGCTTGACTACCATTTTATAAGAGAACCAGTGCTTAATGGATCTATCAAACTATTTGTATGTTCATCAAATCAGCTAGTAGATGCTTTTACTAAACCACTTCCAACTACTTCTTTATTTCCTCTGTTATGTAAGATGGTATTCAATACGTTTTCTCTCCATCTTAAGGGGGAGTATTAAAAGATAATGTCTGGTTTAGTTAAAAATTATGATTCCGTTATTTTGTTAAAGTTGGTTATGTAAGACTTGTTATTTTTAGCGAGCCTTTTCTAATCACACGTGTGTGTATATATATATCTCTTTGGAGGAGTAATGAAGGTTGTGTGAAGGATATTTTTAATGTTTCCTCTATGTTAATAAACACAGTTAAAAAAAATAGAAAAGTTTAAAAACAATAGAAATAATGACCATAGAACACCGGGCTTTTTTATTTTTTTCATTACATTTTTCTTTAGAGGAAAAAAAGGAACTTTGAATTAAGTACAAAGGAAGTCGAATAGTCTATAAATGTATGACAATCAATCCTACAATTTCATTTTAGCATTCACATTCATGGCTAAAAAAAGAATAATGTATAAGTATTAGTACCAAAATTATGACTATCCAATCTGGCTAGCTATAATAATTGACTGAAATATTTTTCTTATTTGATTTTATTGAGGAACAAGTATTTTTATTTTTGGAAGTTAATAAGCATTTCTCTTATTAGAGAAGAATCAAAACAAACATTCATCATTGTGCTTATTTTTAGTAAATTATTTAATAAATAAAAATAAATAAAATGTTGAATTACAAACTTGGATTTCATAGCTTCAGCATTTTAGCTATTTGATTTCTAAACATTAAAAAAAATCTATTAAATCAATTTTAATTATGGGTAACTACTTTTAATGGTAAAACTGAAATATAACAAAATGTCACTGTTTTTATCAGTGACAAATCGCATTTCTATCACTTAGCAATAGATCGTGATAGACTTCTATCACCTAGTTATAGGAGTCTATTGCGGTTTAGCACACAATGTAGCACGAATGGAAAGTGACATTTTGCTATATTTGTAAATAAATTTGCTCATTTTTCTTTGTTACAAAACAACCCTTCCTGAAATTTCAATTTTATTTAATTTTTAAAAATTATCAATAGATCAAAGATCTACTAACATGTATAATTACTAAATTTTTAAAACATTGGATTTTTTTAGTAGAGCAAAAAATAGAGAGATTCAAACTACAAAATTATTGGTCAATGACACATTTATATGCTAGTTGAATTATACTCATGTTTGCTTAAAAAACATCATATGTTAAGTATATACAGACTTAAAAATTCATAAACTAAATTCATAAGTTGTAATCAAGGTTCAAAATATCGATATCGATGGAAATATTGAGGTCTCAATTTTATGAAAATATCGATGTCGATGAAAATTTCGGAAAACATTATGGAAAATTGTTATAATTAGGTAATAAAACTTTAATTGTAACTTACTTAGACTACAATTTATCGTTTTTAATCATCATTTCTATAAAGTAAGACATCATTTAGATTTATTACTAATGTTTTGCATGCGATGCACATGTTTATAAATATTATAGTTTATTATTTTATATTTTTTTTTATCTTTTAAAGGTTTAGTGTGAATGTTGAAAATTCATGTATATTTGTTCTTTGTAAATCATGTTGATGAAGTATACTGAAATAGTCTCAACTATTTTATACTTATAAATATATATGATATAATGAAATCTCTTGCTGAAAACAAAATAAAATTGTAAAATAAGTATCCTTTTTCATCCATGAGGAGATGGTTTTTGTGCATGACTTGGCAATGGAATAATGTTCTGACTCACTTTTTGGCTTCAAGTGTGCTGGAGGAGCCAGCTTCTTTGCTTCTTTTTTCTCATTATCTTGCGTGGTTTGATTATGTTGTTTCTTTTGATGTGATCCTTTTATTGTTTGTTTCCTCAAAAAAATTATAAAATTAGTAATAGAACCATAGATTTGAAATGTAACACCAAGCTACACCCAAATAATGGTGTTATGTCAACATATGTCAATGTACTTATTCGACTTCAATGAAAGACAACCTTTATTATTCTAACATCTCTCAGCGAACACCTATACTTGATAAGTTGCCTTTTATATGGATCACATCCATACATTAATGAATACATTCATTTAATGTGTTACCACCTACATAAAGACAATCAACAGATACCTAAACTCAAAAGTCATGTCCCAAAATTTGAAGGGTGTCAACAAACATCTTGTTGGGATTGGTATCCTAATTCTCCCGAAGTCTCGTTGTTTTGTAAAGATACACATTATTCAATGAATAAAATAAATGTTATTTCATTCTGGCATTTACTCAAATCCAATAAACAAAGCTCCTTGGTTATCTTATGTGAACTTAAGCATGTATATATGATATACAAATGGATCATGCCTTAAGTGATAACCTAAATCGGTCTATAGTATAAGGATTAAGGTGGGATACCTAATCCTAGTGACACTACGGATACAGCATGCTTTGTAGAGGTTTGCAAGTGTTATAAACTACTACAAATGGTTTATTCGGACCATTCATGTGGAGACGTGGAGCAGGGGTGTCCTATACAAAGAGTTTGTATAAGACCTAGACCACGAGATGACTAGATTCTGTATATAACGCCGTTGATACTAGAGACTTGCATCTCACCTAAACGACCATAGGTGACACGAACTTTCAATCCTGAGTGTTTTGTGAACTCCTGCCTTTGAAGGCGATCCTTTGATTAGTATGGTGAGAGTGGCTAGATTGCCAACTCAACATGCCTACCTTTTTGGGGACTTGTCTGATCTGGGAGTTAGGAACTCAATTCACAATATGGAATTCACTTCTTTCCGAAGCAGGGATAAGTAGAGAGATTGCTCCTTAAGGGCTGATTCCGGGGCTTGAACATAGTGGCCACAGCTTCTCTTTGGAAGAGAAGACTCAGTCATAGTAGAACTATGATTTGTGTTCATTTAGAGGGATCAGTTGTACTTAAGGAGACAGATGTAACTACAGGGGCATAACGGTTATTGGCTCAGCTGTACTTACGAGCGATCTGTGAAGGGTTATCGCACTGTTGATTGGTTAAGGTGGACACATAATATATCTGTAATGAGGAGAGTTCAGCTATCGGTCTCTAGTGAAGTGTCTGGCAGTTAACGGATGGTGGATCCCGTGACTAAAGAGTTTAGTCAGTTATTCACATACCGTTGGAGCTTTGGATCTACAGGTCCATGAGGTCCCTTGGTAGCTTGGATTCATGTTGAAGGATCAAGTTCTTGGTGTTGATTTGAAATGTTCAAATTGACAAGAGGTATTTTGCTTATATATGAATATAATCAGTATGATGTATAAGATACATCTAGTGGAGGATTGATGTAAATGAGATTTACATTAAGTACCATGGAATAGAAAAGAACTATGGTTTATATGTTTCATGAGATGAAATATTAAAACTATAGGTTTAAAATATAGTATGATAAGTTGGTTATCATTTATATTTATAATAATATTAATTATTAGATAATTAATATTTTTTTCTTTTAAATAACCAAATGTAGTAGGTGGTTATTGACATGGTAACCGTGAGTTTAAAAAAAAATCGGTTTCCTATTTTTAAAAAAGAAGAAATGTTTTCACAAAAGTTTTGAAAAGAATTTGAGTTTTCTCTCTGGCGAAAAGAAACTCATGGAAGCCGTCAAGTAAATACAAATTTACTAAACGATGGCTGGGCGAGATAAACGATCGTGCAGGTGTTAGCTAAACGATCGTGCAGTTTTTACTAAACGATCGCATAGCTTTGCTAGATAATTGCTGGCCCAAGGTAAACGATCCTGTAAAATCGACCGAGCTAAACGATCGCATATCTTTTGTTAGACGATCGCATAGCTTTATTAAATGATTAGGTATCAATCTATACGATAGGTCTCCGACTTCTCCTACTTGCCCAATCGTGTACACGATCTGTCTTTCCTCCGTTCGTCTGCCTCACACCAAATCCGAACAGAGCCCACCCTTTGGATTCTCACACTGAGAATACGAAGGTCGCCTTGTTGGTGGTGTCAGACTCAACTCAACACCGTTCGTGGTGCTTTGGAGGAGTCCGTTCATGGTGTTGTGGAGGAGTTCATGTTGCAGAGGAGATCATGACCGAGGAGATCGTTGAGGACGAGTGCAAAGTGTTCGTGTTGTGTCCCTGCGGTGTTTCGGTCGCGCATCAGAGCGTGGAGACGCTTCTGCCTTTGTTAGTATAGTTTTTCCCTCTGTACATTTGATATTCATTTGTAATTTCTCTGTATTATTTTCATAACCGCTTGTATGTAAGTCGACTGTAAATATATGATGATGCATGATTGTAATTTAGAATTGTCTTACTTGCGCTGCTCACGAAAATCATCGTTCCGATTTCCTTCACATCTAAACTCGAATAATCACATTTTTATACATGGATCACATTCATATAGGATTGGATTACATTGATTTAGTATGTGTAACCACTCGAACCCAATCAATTGTATCCCGTCAACATAAGGTTGTACTTCTATTGTCCTAACATCGCTCAATAGACATAAATGAAGAGATTGTTGGGAATGACCCACACTTACTAAGGACCAAGGCCCATAAGATAGTCATATGGTGAAACTCCACCTTCTCTTAACCTACATTAGAGAGTTAAGGAGTGACTAGAGGGTATAAATAGGAGAGCACCTCTAGTGACTTGCAAAAATGGGTAGAGGGGTAGTAGAGGGTGTTTTCCCATGCCTACACCACCGCCACTATCGGTCTGGTTGGACATGCAAGCGGGGGCTTGGGCAACCACACTTTCGCGGAAAAAAGAAATAGTTTTGTTTCTTTTTGTTTTATTTTCTTTTTAAACCCACAACTGTTGAAACTTAATTGTTTTTAAAATTAAAAAAAATAAAAATAAAAAATAAAAAGCTTAGGGTTTTAATTGGGTCATTATTTCCAGATATGGAATTTATGTTTTTAAAATCGTTCTTCCTTCATTTTTTATAGTCTCTTGAAAAACCAATCCTTCAGATCTGAAAATAGCACACTCTTCATTTGTTTTCTTGATTTTGATTTTGAGAAAATTCTTTTATCTCTTCTGATTCCAACCCTCTGTCCAATGAGTACACATCTGAAGAAGGAGTTGTGTTAACCTTGGGGAGAACCAACAAGAACGACTCGCACCATAGTCATGCCGAATTTTCTTTCAAGGTAATTGTTTCTACGACACAACAAATAGCCTATGAATCTGACAATGAATAACAATTTGAAAGCAAATATACCAATGTCAATCAAATCCGGGAAAGTTCTTCCAAATCTGTCCAAATTGGAGCCACTTGATGGAGCCAATTGTCGCTGCTAATCCCAGAAGCTACTCATCTTCTTTAAACAACTAGAGGTAAATTATGTTTTGACCATGGACTGCCCTGCCAAATTTAAATTTGATGTCGATTCCTCTAAGGATGCTTTTGCTGTTATAGATCCAACAACCTCCAAAGATGCTTCTGTCAATCTGATTCCAACTATGGACACTGAAAAATTCGAGAACCATAATAAAACTGTCTGCAGCCACCTACTTAACCACACGACAGATTCACTGTTCGACTTGTCTATTGTTCTGAAATCTACAAAGGTGATCTAGAATACCCTCGAATCAAGATATGAAGGCAACGATACTAACAAAAAGAAATACGTGGTGGGTAAGTGGTTAAAGTTCCAGATGACTGATGATAAACCATTCATGGAGCAAGTTCATGAATACGAAAATTTAGTGGTCAACGTACTTTCTGAAGGCATGAAAATGCACGAGGTTCTTAGAGCAAATGTGTTGCTTGAAAATTTTCCACCCTCTTGAAGTGACTACCATAACCACTTGAAGCACAAGATGAAGGATCTAACGCTGCAATATCTCATCAGTCACATGTGCACCGATGAGGCAAACAAATGAAAAGATAATATGAGCTCTTTATCAATAGATTCGGTTAATGCTAACATTGTTGAATCTTCCAATGTGAAAGATAGGTTCAAAAATAAAGGGAACAAACAACAAAGACATCAAAGAAGAAGGGTCAATAAAAGCGCACTAATGGACAAATTGAGAAGTCTAAAGTGATTTATTATGTCTGTGGGAAACTTGGACATAAATCCTACCAGTGCACCTAGAGAAAGGGAACCATATCAAAATTATGTTGTTTCCAAACCAGTCCCATAGGCCAATGTTGTCAAAGGCGATATCATTGTTGTAGTGGTCATGGAGGAAAATTTAGTGGAGAACAAGTCTTATTGGAACCTAGACACTGATGCATTAAGGAACTTCTACTCAAACCGAGATCTTTTCCACGACTTCCAGGGCACCGACAATGGCGAATGTGTTTTCATGGAAAACAGCAAATGTTGGTGTTCTTGGGAAAGGGAAGATTTTATTGAAACTTACTTTTGAAAATAACTCTATCCTTTAGTGATGGTATGTTCCTTCTTTGTGTAGGAATTTAGTGTCGGGGAGTCTGTTGAACAAAGCAGGGCTCAGGATTGTGTTTGAAGCTAATAAGGTTGTCATCGTAAAAAATGGTGACTTTGTTGGTAAGGGATATCTATGTGATGGTTTGTTTGTTTTATTGTTGTTCCTTTGCTATTTCCATGAATGAAAATGTCTTTCATTTTGCTTATATGGTTGAATCATTTGATGTGTGGCATGGTAAATTAGGACTGTTAATGTTGCATCAATTAAAATACTTAAAAATTTAAACCTTATTGATGTTTCTGATTGACATAAATAATATATGCCCAATTTATGTAGAAGAAAAATTTGTGAGAAAGCCTTTTAAATCAATGATGACACTTAGCATTGAATTACTTGAACTAATTCATACAAATTTAGCTGATTTTTAGAAACAATGTGAGTAGAGGTGGTCAAAAATATTATATACCTTTTGTTGATGATTACTCTAGATATACAAAAATTTACCTTCTAAATCAAAGGATGAAGTTGGTAACATGTTTTTGAAATTCAAGGCTGAAGCAGAAATCAATTAGATAGAAACATAAAAAGAATTAGATCTAATAGAGGAGATGAATATAGTGATACTTTCCTTAAGGAATTTTGTGAATTAAACGATATAATTCATGAAGTAGCAGCTCTATATCCACCTCAACAAAATGGCATAACAGAACATAAGAATAAAACTTTAAAAGAAATTATGAATACTATGTTACTAAGTTATGGATTATTGATAATATATAGGGGAAAACTGTGCTTTTTGCCTGTTTTAGACTTAATAGGGTTCCTCACAAAAGGCTAGATAAAACTCCCTACGAGTTGTGGAAGGGTTACCCACCTAACCTAGATTACTTAAGAGTGTAGGGGTGCTTAGACAAGGTAGCATATTCATAATTTAAGAAACCTACATTAGGATCTAAAATTTTTTACTGTATTTTTATCGGTTATGCTAATAACAATGCTGCACATAGGTTTATGTGTTTAAAAGATAGCTCGGTGTGATAATATAGAGATGTTGTGTTTATTAGCATATTTTTCCCATGATTAAAACTGTTGATAAATCAGTAGAAAATTCGCTCAATAATCAAACGACTAGTACTTCAAGCATCGATCAAATGTCTGAACTCCCTCTTTCTAACCATAATAACATATCTGAGTTAGAGCCTAAAAGAAGTAAAAGACAAAGGGTTAGGAAGGATTTTGGACCTGATTTTCTAACTACCTTTCTAAATGAAAATTCAGATAAAATGAACAATCAATTTACTTGCATGTACTTAATAGATGAGGAGAAAAAACTCATTAAGAATTTTTAAGTTCAGTAGACTCTAGTTTTTGGAAAGAGGCAATCAAGAGTGAATTGGATTCCTTATTCATGAATCAAATTTTCTAACTACCTTTCTAGATGAAAATTCAGATAAAATAAACAATCAATTTACTTGCATGTACTTAATAGATGAGGACCAAAAACTCAATAAGAAGTTTTAAGCTCAGTAGACTCTAGTTTTTGGAAAGAGGCAATCAATAGTGAATTGGATTCCTTAGTCATGAATCAAACATGGGAATTAGTGGAACTTCCTAAAGGAAATAAACCCATTAGCTGCAAATGGATCTTTAAAAAGAAAATGAGATCAGATGATACAATAGATATGTTTAAGGTTAGACTAGTGGTTGTGGGATACACTCAAAAGCAAAGCATAGACTATTTTGATACTTACTCACTTGTAACTAAAATAGCTACTATTGGGGCTTTGATAGCCTATGTTGCGATTCGTGACCTTTTAATACATCAGATGGATGGAAAGACAATACTCCTTAATAAAGACTTGGAAGAGGAAATATATATGACACAACCTAAAGGTTTACTTGTTGCTGGTTAAGAAAATAAGATTTGTAAACTTACGAAATCTATTTATGGTCTAAAATAAGCTCCTAAACAATGGTACGAAAAATTTAACAATGCTTTAGTAAACAATAGTTTTAAAGAAAACTATTCTGACACATGTGTTTACACAAAATCGTCTGGAGCTTACTGTGTGATAATATGTTTTTATGTTGATGATATATTGATCTTTGGTACAAACATAGATATAATTAATGACACCAAATTATTTCTATCATCACAATTTAAAATGAAAGATTTAGGTGAGGCTGTCGTGATACTTGGTGTTAAGATAAAAAGACTAAAAATGGCTTCTCTCTATGTAAATCGCACTATATTACAAAATTGCTAAAGATATTTGACAGTTTTGATGTTATACCTGTAAGAACGCCCTATGATTCTAGTATGAGTCTTAAGAAGAATAAAGATAAAAGTGTCTCTCAATATGAATATGCAAAAGTTATTGGTAGTGTTATGTTTTTAATGAACTATACTAGATCCGATGTTGCATATGTTGTGAGTAGACTGGTAGATACACTCATAATCCTAATAAGGATCATAGGACAACATTTCGTTGTTTGTTAAGGTACCTTAGAGTTACAATGGATTTTTGTCTTCATTTCAAAAATTTTCTTACAGTGTTAGAAGGATATTGTGATGCAAATTGAGTGAAAGATAATGACGAAGTAAGATCGACTAGTGGTTATATGTTTATACTAGAAAGAGGTGTTATTTCATGGAAATCAGTCAAACAAACCTTTATAGCAAAATCCACCATGGAGTCGGAATTTATAGCATTGGAGCTAGCTGAATACAAAACAGAGTGGCTTCTGCTAGAAGACGTACCACTGTGAGGGGCGGCTTTTGTACTAGTATCTTTGCAATGTGATTCACAAGATGCCATAGGTACTGCCAAGTATTGAGTTTTATGTCCTAAAACTCGTGGTTTGTAAACGATAAACTTATTCTATAAATTAATAAAGTCGTTATTGAAATTTGATTCAATAAAATTGTTATTGAATATATGAATTGCTTATTTCGTTTTAGAAATAAAACCAATAAACTAAAAGTTCCATGACTATTACATGAGTATTTGAACTTTATGGAGGTATAAGAGTAGATCAGGTTCGAGTACATAGTCAAAATGATCTATGGTATACGAATAAGATTGGGTGCCTTATTCTGGTAACACTATCGGATGCGGCCCACTCTATAGTTGTTACAATTTTTTGTAAAGTGCTACAAACAAAGTGATCCTGATTTGTTCACGTAGTGATATGAGGAGTGGGGGTGTTCTGTGCAATGATTTTGCATCAGATTGAACCAAGAAATAAGTCACTCTTACTTTATAACGCTATTTACTATTTAAGACTAACTATTTCAAAGCGATGACCTAGGTAACTTAACCTTAATCCTGAGCTAACTATGAACTTCTGTTTATTCAAGATTATCCTTAGATTTGTATGGGTGAGGGTTCACTCAAAAACATCAGCTCAATAATTCTTTTATTTCAAGAATAAGATCAGGTAAATAGCTGGGGACATAGGATGTAAGATGGAATTCACTCCTACCCGCTTTTAGGGTTAGTAGAAAAGTTGTTCCCTTAAGTACTGACTCCGGGTCTTGAACAAGGGGTCCCACCCTCTCATTAGCTCAAGAGGGACTTAGTTTGATGATTCAATCTCAAACCAATTGTTCATTAGAGGATCAGTTAAACTTAAGAAACAAGTGGTAATCTCAAAAGGTAAAATAGCTATTGACCCAGCTGTTATTACGAACAACCTATGAAGGGTTAATTTACTAATCATGGTTATATCAAATGGATACAATATATCTACAGTGAGAAGAGTGCAGCTACTGGGCTTTAGTGGAATGACCCGATAGTTAACGAATGGGGGTTAATTCGATTTAAAGAGTTTAGCCAATTAATCTCATATCGTTATAGCCAGTGATCTGTAGGTTCATTAGGTCCCCCTACTAGCTCACAAAGGAATAAACCTTAGAATAGCGTGACGAGTTCATTTGAAACGCTCAAATTCAAATGAAGGAAATTTGTAATTATATGCGATATAATTACTTGTTTAATTATTGAATTAAACAAAATTGGAGAATAGGTTGATATTTAAATTCGATTTAAATATCAAAATTATATGAATAGGGATTCATGGTAATGGAATTGGTGTTTAATTAATTTAATATTTGATATTAAATTAATAGAATTAATTAAATTACTTAATTAATTAAATCAATTAAATTTCAAATTGAAATTTTGAATTTTGTGAAAATTCAAAATTTAGAAAATCAATTTTTGTTTTAATTTAATTTTTGGAAACTTAAATTGAAATTGAATTTTAGTAAAAATTCAAATAATTGTTTTTTTAATTTTAAACTAAATTGATTTAGAACTGAAAATTGATTTTTCAATCTATGTGGGTTTTTCCCCACATAACTCACCAAGCTCCACTTAATCTTCCAAGTAGGAGGTGCTTACTTGATATGCAATCTGATTGCATAAGTAGACTTAACTAATACGGAAGTTTTTCAGCTGAAATGGTTTCATGCAAATTGAAGATTTTTTAAATCTAGAGTTTTTTAAGAAGAAGATCTTCAAGGTTGCAAAAAAACAATTTCTATTCTCAAATTCTTCCCTTAATTCAACTTCTTTTGAGTCGCACAACTCAATCTAAGGTTCCTAGAGAATAGTAGGGAAGATCTTTTAGTGGTTTACGACCAAAAGAGGAGAAGATTGCAGCTGAATTTGAAGATTAAAAAAGATCTTCACAGGTATTTATGAAACCCTCTTTTTATTTGATGAACATGCTTAGTTTAAAGCTAAAATTGATGAATTATAGTGCTTATAGTTCTGTTTTTTTTTTTTTTTTTTTTTTTTTTTTTTTTTTTTTTGTTGCATACTTGCTAAAATTAACATGTGTGTATAATGGCAAAATAAGGCATATTCGCTTGAGACATAGAGCTGTGAAACAACTATTGAAGGAAGGAATTATCTCTTTAGAGTATATGAAGTCTAAGAGGAATTTAGCAAAACCTCTCACCAAAGACCTAACAAGGAGAGTAATCCTAGAGTCTTCAACTAGTATGGGACTCAAACCCTTAGTGTGATATATAACCGTTTATTTTAGGTGGTCTATTGCAATAGACTTAATGGATAATTTGTGAGTGATCCATAGCCCTTTATGTTGGGTGGTCTATTGCGATAAACTTTATGGAAAATCTCTAAGGTCTTAATAGCTCAATTTTGAGTGGTCTATTGTGATAGGCTTGATGAAGCATCTAATGTGAAAGTGAAGGTGTGGGTTGCCTTCTACGAAAGAGATTGAGGGTCTCTTTCGAGAGCTTTCACGATGATCCAAGGTTTTATGTGAATAACCCAAATAGCATATGATGCAAGATTTTATTACGAAATCAAGAAAGAAATGAAAAGGATTGAAACATGTTGTAGGGGTCTCAACCAGAATTTACAAAAGTTCAAGAGGCAACTCATTTTGGTGAATTCAGTTGTTGCCCTACTTCACTATGTATCAATTCAAATCACAAGATATTGATACTTAAGTTACCATCATTTCATTGCTCAGAATCATTATTATCCTTTTATTTTCTCAGTACCTATAGGACATTCGTGGGGATTGTCGGGAATGACCTACACGTACCAAGGCCTAAGGCTTATAAGAGAGTCACGTGGTGAACTCCACCTTCTCTTATCCCACATTGGAGGGTTAAGGAGTGATTAGAGGGTATAATTAGAAAGCATGTTCACTTATAATTTTGATTCTAAATGTGCTTAGGATGATGAATGTAAATGAAGATGAATGACTATGATGAGTGAAAATGGAAGGAGAACTGATCTATCTCTTGGTGTGAAGATAAGGTGATGCGTTGGTGATAGATGCGTGCATACCTTGTTAAGGGTCAAACACAGGAACTCTAGGATGTATTAACACAGGATTTGTTTTGATTAATGGTTTTAAGTGTGAATGATATGCGTTTATTTCCTAGTAGGAATAGCAAGCCTATATGAGCACAATGAAGATAGAATGAAGATGGTGCAAATGTTTGTTTACAATCTATGTGTACGTGATATGTGTTGGAAATTTTGTTTTTTTAGTTTATGCTAAGTTCAACACCTCTCGATGCGAATGTCACATAATCCCATCTCTAGGGTGCATGCATTAGTTCCAAAGAATAGACGACAGACATGAGCAATTCTATCTTTAAAATTACTTCATGCCTGACTTGATGTGTTTAGCGGTTAAACTACTCTCTCGAATGACTTAACTACTTTATCACTTTAATCAACTGATCATGAAGACTTAAGCAACAGATTTCATGCTCTCATTAAGCCAGAAAGTTCACAAACACAACAACTTTGAAAGTAAACAGATGAAGAAGTGATGGATGATTGAAGATAAGATTGAATTACAGATAACTAGTGTTTATATAAACAATCTCAGCTCAGTGAAATAAAATGGTGAATAAAAATGTAAGATGAAAAGGTAGAAGTCAAACCGTAGAGTTCAATCTCTTGCCCTCTTTGGCTTGCTTTTAATGCTTGTTGTGACCAACTTGGTGGAGAAGTTGAAGAAGATATCTCTCTCGAGTTTCTCTTGGGCAACATCTTTTGATCAACGGTGGAATGGTTGTTGCCCCTCCTACTTCTTACTTACAGACGGTAGAGAGCTTCTAACTACTAGCTTTTTGTAACTGTCTACTCTAAAATTGTCTAACCCTTGTTTTTGCAAGTGGCTTCCCCTTTTATAGGCAATCTCTCTACAACTTGGTGATTTGACTGCAGTAATTTCCATATCTTGGGACAGCCACCTGCCACTTTTGTATTGCTCAAACGTTGTCAGTCAGATGCCCATGCCTACAAGTGATGACTTGACATGAAATGCACGAGCCACCATCTATCTAGTCGAAGAGGCGGGCTCGAGCAACCATGCTTGCGCCAAAAAAAGAAAAGTTTTATTTCTTTTTGTTTTATTTTCTTTTTAAATCCGGTTGAAACTTAATTGTTTTTAAAATTAAAAAAAAAAGTTAGAATTTTAATTAGGTCATTATTTCCAGATCTGAAATTTATTTTTGAAAAAATTTCTTGCTTCATCTTCTACGGTCTCTTGAATAACCATTCTTCCATATCTAAAAATAACACATTCTTCATCTACTTTCTTGATTTTGATTATGAGAATTTTTCCTCTTTTCTGATTCCAACCCTCTATTTGACGAGTGGATGTCTAAAGGAGGGAGTTGTGTTAACCTTGGGGAGTAACCGACTAGAACGATTCGCATGGTCGTGTCGAATTTACTTTCAAGGCAGTGGTTTCCATGACACAACGATTTCAGATCTAACGATAAATAACAAAGTAGTGTCCTAAAAATGGAAGGGCAAAGTAGTTATTTATTAAAAATGTAGGGGCAAAAAGGGAATGTAAAAATTCTCCTATTTCCCCCTTTAATATAGTATAAATATTGTTAATGTTTGTGTAAATGTTGATGTGAGCATAAATTTAAAAAAGAAATGAAAAATAATTACAAAATAATATAGAGTTTATGAATATTTTGAAGTGAAATAATGTGAAAATGAAAGTTTTTTTTACTGAAGAAACAAAATTCGATATGAAAATTTAATGGAAATGATTTGAATGAGGTTAAAAATAAATATAAGTTTTTTTTTTTTTTTTTTTTTTTGGTTTTTTTCAAATTCAATTTCTTTGAAAACTAAAGTTAAAAATGGAGTAAAATTGTAAATTAAAAAAAGTAATATATTGACAAAGCCTTATTCTTCAATAGAAATGACATTATTGTATAAAACTATACAATTACTGTAAAATATTTTGGAGGAGATGATTTGAGATTGAGGAATCCTCGAGAGTGAAACCATAATAATCCAACCCCGTGACTGACTGTCACATTCCCCACCTCATTACCACTATTCTCGACACCTCCAAATTCCAATCCAATCACATTCACAACAACAAAACCCTTTTCATTTCACTCTCCACTTTCTTTTTCTTCAAAATTTTAAAAAATAAAATATATTGAAAATTTCCAACTAAAATTATTGTATATTTTATTTATTTTTTTATTTTTTTAAAAAAATGACTATTTAATCTTTGTCTTCCAATAATTCAAGCGTAGAAAATAGTTTTAAGTGGTCATAATGTCGGTTAATAGTTAATTGTACTTTAATTTTACATTATTCTTTCATAGACGAAACAATGACAGTTTTTCTTTGTCCTTCCTCCCTCATTCCCCACTAGCAAATATTGTATTATCGTTTCTTTTTGTCTTTGTCCTCAAATCTTCTTTAACCTTTGAATGAAGGAATGCAATGTATTTTTTCTCTTCAAATTTTAAATCTAGAATTGAGGTGCTTCTTAATTTCAGATCTAGAATTAAAGAATGATCCTTCGTTTTAGGTTGTTTCAATCGATAATGACGATGTGAGAGGAAGGAGAACATCGACAACTATTGACAAAAGGGACATGACGGTAATGACAAATTTTCATTGAATGAGAGGAAGGATAAGATAAAAAGAGGGGGAAAAGAGAGAAAGGAAGGTCATCTCATAAGTCATAAGTCCAATCCCAGTAAAGATATTTGTTGAATTTAATACCTTAATCATCCTATGATTTTTCTATATCAATCAACTAATAGTCAATTATAGATATGATTTGCATAATGATAGTATATAATATAAAATCTATTAATGATCGAGTCTATCAACGATAAATTTTATCCATAATAGGTTTTATTATATTTGTAATTATGTAAGAATGTTGTTATTACATTTAATTATTAGTTTTAAAATTATATATTCTCACTCAAAACCATATATATATATATATATTACCAAATTTTTAGGTAGATTTTGTGGCAATTCTAAAATTCACAATGAACCAACTTTTTAATCATTTTGTTCATATCTGCAAAAGAATCTTTTCCCCACAACCCCACCATCTATGTCACCTTCCTCTGTTCATAGAACACACTCACAAACAAGCTTTCACAAATCCATCCATGGAGAAAATGGGTCACCATTTTCCCTCCATCTTCTTCCTCACATTCCTTCATCTCCTCCATTTTTCTTCTCCAAAACTCGAGGTCTCAACGCCGCCGCCATTGCCAATCCTCCCACTCCCTTCATTCTCCCAATTGAAATGGCAACAGAGAGAGGTAATCATGTTCCTTCATTTCGGACCCAACACTTTCACCAACACCGAATGGGGCACCGGCGCTGAATCCCCCGCCGTCTTCAACCCCACTGCTCTCGATGCCACCCAGTGGGCCGCCACCGCCGCGGCCGCCGGAATTTCCCTTATGATTCTCACTGCCAAACACCATGACGGATTCTGCCTCTGGCCTTCTAAATACACTACCCACTCTGTTTCCGGCAGCCCTTGGAAGAACGGCCAAGGCGACGTCGTTGAGGAATTTGTTACCGCCGCTGCTGCCCGCGGCATCGACGTCGGACTGTATTTGTCGCCGTGGGATCGACATGATCGGAGATATAGCCAGGATTTGCCTTATAATGAGTACTACTTGGCTCAGTTACAAGAGCTTCTCAAAAGGTGAGATTAACCCGATTTAATTTAATTTTCTAGCATTGCATTTCATTAATTAGTCATCACGTCGAGTTAATATTTATTAACGTGACTATAGCGTGAATAAAGAGAGCACAACTACAAATACTTCTGTAGTACTGGAGATTTTTTCAATGAATCAATAATCATTTTTCATCACTCAACCGTCTTGTCTAATCACAAGGTGTCAATTTATTAGTTTGTTTAATTACTTTTGTTAATTTAAAGTGAACATAACTTACTAGTTTGTAAATGTTGATTATAAGTTGGATATTTATTCTCATTTTATCCTTGTTTAATTCCTATGATTTTATACTTTTATTTTATCTATATAGCTTGGTTTTTATATCATTTTATGTCTATTTAATTCATATGATGACAAAGTAAGTTGGTTTTTCAAATTTCTTAGAATCTCTGTTTGATGGGCATATATGTGAAAACAAAGTTATTCACACAAGGAGAATTATATTTTATGTTTAATAGATAACTCATAAATTAGATTTTAATTTAAGTCGTTATAATTTAAGTCGTTGTTCAAAATGTGTTTGATAATATCTTTTTAAATCATAAAATTAGTGGTAGTTTGAATCATAAATCATAAAATTATTAAACTAATCATTAATTTGAATCAAATCTATTAATTATTAATTTACGAACATGTTTTAGGTTAAAAATTTTGGATAATTATTATTTTATAATATCATACTATTTTTTAGGCATATTTTAATTAAACAAAAATGGAATACATATAATTTTTTTTTATCTTTTTGAAAATAATTATGCATTTTAAAATTTTAAATTAGAAATCTATTTTCACTAAATATATATGTGTGTGTATATATATATATATATATTGTTTTTCAAAATTTAGTATACTATTTGAAACATATAACTTGATGAACCTAAAAATATAAAACATAATTTAGATTTTTACAAATTATATGTATCTAATAGTTAAATAGAGCCCCAACTCTTTCATTCATATATTTAACCATTCTGTATTCAGATTTTACTTTAACACATTGGTTTTGTGGATCCCATTTTAGATATGGGAATGTGAACGAGATTTGGTTTGATGGAGCAAAAGGTAAAAATGCTCCAAACATGTCATATTACTTCTCCGATTGGTTTGCAATGGTGAAGGAGTTGCAGAGCTCCATCAACATATTCTCCGATGCTGGACCCGACGTTCGATGGGTCGGGAACGAGAACGGCTTCGCAGGAACGTCGTGCTGGTCGACCATCAACCGGACTTCGCTCGCCATCGGAGCAGAAGGCATTTCCCAGTAAGTGTTTTTCCAATGCTTTTGACTCTCTTACTGAATACAATGCATGTGTTGCTAATTGTTTTAATTTTTTTTTTCGAAAGGTATTTTATATTCCAATGTCATTAAAGATACAGAAAAGTTTTTCCTAGGTCACGCGTGAATATTAAATTATTCCATGTAACTTTTGGATGGTATATTAAACTATAAAATAGGTCTTTAATTTGGTTTTTTTTAAAAAAAAAAACATTTTAATATGAGGATTTAAACTATAGACCACATGCATTAATTCAGTTTTAGTCACATTTCATATTATCTCTTTTATTTCTAAGTGTTCTTTTTTATAGGTTAAAAAATATTTATTATCCGATAATTGCCTTGAAGTAACGAAATAGTCTGCTAAGTCTTTTAGTAAATTTTGATGAATCTTAACTGACATTTTTAAATGAGGTAAGAGATTCAAATCATAGGCCTCGAAGTGGATAGTAGGTGTTTATGTTAGTCGAGCTATGCTCATGTTGGCAAATTCTATTTTAATTCTTAAACTTATACAATTGTTACAAGTTTTATAATTATGTAAGTTTGAGGATCCAATTTTAACACTTGTATAGATTTGAGAGCTCAATTTTTTACAATTGAAAATTTGAAAATATAATTACAAGATCATCATACTTTAGGTATGGATTTTGCAATTTACCAAAAAAAAAAAAAACAAACACTTAAACTTGATTGTGTTTCCAAAATGCCTCCTTGGAACAAATCTAACAAAACAAAAAACATGAACATAAGGTGTTTTGTTTCTTAAAAAACAGGAAACTATATATTGGAATGTCTTAAATCTGTTATCTAATATTTCGAACGACCAAGCATAGGGTTTCATGTGTAGATTTTCTCTATTCTTTACATATTTCGTATTTCTTTGATCGTCGATTTCTTAACCTAAAACCCATTTGAAAATTGCAGGTACTTAAACAGAGGTGACCCAAAAGGCACACATTGGCTACCACCAGAATGTGATGTATCCATAAGAAAGGGATGGTTTTGGCATAAAAGAGAATCCCCAAAAACCTTAAAACATCTCCTAAAAATCTACTACAACTCAGTTGGAAGGAACTGTGTTCTTCTAATCAATGTCCCTCCCAATTCCACAGGTCTAATTTCCCAACAGGATGCCAACACTCTCAAACAATTCAAAACAGCCATTGACAAAATTTTCACCACAAATTTAGCTCAAAATTGCTCTGTAAAAGCCAGCAGCCAAAGGGGAGGTAAAGAGGGAGGTTTTGGGCCAGAAAATGTATTGGACAATGACCATTTATGGACTTATTGGGCTCCCGAGGAAGTTGATGATGACCATTGGATTGAGATCAGAAGTCAGCAAAACCAACGGCTGAGATTCAATGTGGTGAGGATTCAAGAGGCTATAGGGCTTGGTCAGAGGATCAAACAGCACGAGATTTATTTGGATGGGAAGAGGATTGTGAAAGAGAGTAGTGTTGGGTATAAGCGGCTGCATAGGATTAAAACTGGGGTGGTTTGTGGGTATGTTCTGAGGGTTAGGTTCACTGAGTTTAGGGCTGTTCCTTTGATATCTTCTTTGGGTCTTCATTTGGACCCTTTTTGGAACCCAACTGGGCTCTCATCCCCTACCAATTAAGCCATGGTCGCCCTATTTATTAATTAACACAAATTATTAGACATTCAATAAATGATCCATTGCAAATAGAGTAATTAAATTCAAAGTATTAGCAGATATAATACAATGATACAAAAGAATTTGTTAATATAACAAAATTTAGATCCAAATTTCATAGTGTCTATTGTGATAGATTTTGTTATCTTTGTAACTCTTTACAAAGATTTTCTATTATTAATGCAAACAAATTATTAAACAATTAAATAGAAAAAAAAGAGATATTCCTTTTTCAAGATGACCCATTTTGTATTTTTGTGGAATGGGCAAATGGGCTAGTTCTGTGTCAGAGGACCTACTCAAGTTTCTTTTGAAATTGTCAATAATATTGAAACATTTACTCTTTTCAATTTAGACTTTTATCTTTTAACTTTTTTTTTTTTTAATGGGTTAAAACTTTTGGTCCATAAATATTTATAGAAATAATTATTTAATCTTTAAACTACATAAATTTGTAACAGTTCCTAAACTTTATTAAGTTAACAATTTAATCTCTTTACTTTGAAAATTATAGCAATAATTTAGCCTCTATTATGAAAAATCTTTTTAAGATCATGATTAAATGTCAAATTTTATTATGTAACATAATCTTTACAGTTTATAAAAAAAAAAAAAAATGGTTTTCCAATCTGTTTAACATTATACATGTGTAAAAAATTTCATTAAATCTTAATAATATCTTTCACAACAAAGATTAAATCATTACAAATCGTAACATATACTCACTTAGTTGTTACTTAATAAAGTTCAAGCACTACATTATTACAAATTTAAAAATATAAAGACTAGATTGTTATCAACTAAATTTCGAGGATTAAATTATTACACTTAGAAGTTCAAGAATTACAAATGATTTTAAATTTTTCAATTTATTTCCTCTACTATCACTAAATGTTTCAATTGGTTGATCATAAGCCAATTACATGACATAGTCTTTAGTAAATTGGTGGAAGTTTAGTGGTTGAAAAATGTTATCTACGATAAGAAAGTTTCTAATTCCTCCTCCAAATTACCAAAAAATTTGTAGGAAGTTTCGAGTTTCTCTTCTTTTTTTTTTGACAAATTAATTTTCTTATTTGAATCTCTGTTAATTCACTAAATATAGCACATAAGTTTTTTATTAATAAAAAATCGACAAAAAAATCAAGAAGTGCACTTAGTACATCTTAATTAGGTGGATACATACTTAACAAACTCATATCCTTGACGAGAATGCATGTAAGTTAATCATTAATCAATCTTATCACTCATCTATAGTGTGGAACTATGTTAAAAATATATATATTCAAATATTAGGGCTAAACCTATTCATAATATAAACTTTATTTAGTTAATCTAAATTTATTTAGGTCGACATTGAGTGTTAAAATGATCATGACCACAACCATATGAATCATTGAAGGGAGGAAATTGAATCTTCTAAAAGTTAAAAAGCACTACATCATTTTTAGAATTAAATTTATTCATTCAACCATGTTTGGATTGACAAATGACACGCCCTATTCGATAATGATTTCTTTTAAACAATATACAGAAAGAGAATGGATCAATAGGTACACCAAAATATCTCAACTAGTTTGATACATCTGTACCACTCTCGTCATATCCTAGGACTAATATGATATATTGATTCGAAAGGAATCAGTTCAATATATACAAAAGAGCGGGAGAATTTAACTACATTAAACCTTAAAGTTTAAGTGTGTGTGTTTAGCATATTTTTAAAAGAAGTGTTTTAACTTTTAAGTTAACTATTTTGGAAGAAAAATAGGTAAATTATTCTAAAAGAATTTTATTTTTAAAAAATATTATTAAAAGTACTCAAACTATTATATTAAAATTTTATAAATTATCATTCTTAATGGGTGGAAAAAACATGTTTTCCACTTAAAATGTACCTAACACTATTAAGGACATATTTGGGAGGAATTCTGAAATGGTTAACAACACTCTTGTCTTTTTCAATTATACTCTTAAACATGCTTTCAATCATTCAAAATCAATTTTATTGACATAAAATTGTGCTTAAAATTGTAAAATTAAATACTAAACTAATTTTAAGTGATTAAAGACGTATTTTGAAGTGATCAGTAACATTACAAGTGAGTTTAACAATTTTAAAATCACTCCCAAATATGTAAAAAAAAAATTGTTTATAAGCACTAAAAAGCATGCCAACCACACAATAGGATGACTTTTGATAAAGGGTTTTACATAAGAAAAAAAAAACTTTTTTAAAAAAAAGCTATTGAAAAGTCGTGATTATTTTTTTTAAAAAAAATATTTTTCCTAAGAAAAATTGAAAATATATTACTAATTTAGAATGTGATGTGCTTAGTTTCCTAAGTGAATTTAGATATATGATTAAAAGTGTTTTTAAAGATCTAAAAAAAAACATTTTTTAAAACTCGGATTGATGTCCTACTATAGCTTTTAAAACTAGCTTCACGTAGAATCTGGCCAATCAGTTCTTGACAATGTTTTATTTTTAATTTATCATTGATTTTATTTATCTAGCATATTTCTCACACAATCAAACTATATGTACTCTAAGATTTCGTTTGGATTACAGTAGTTTTTAAAATAATTGTTAACATACGTGCTTTTAGATGGATTAACTGTGAAGTGAATTAAAAAACTAGTTATGGTGTTTGTTAAATTAATACTAAATTGGTGTAGTTTAGTCAAATAAATCAAACTAAGCTTATTTTTTCAATTATTTTCACATAAATAATTAATTATAATTTATTTAAAATTGTATGTGATTTAAATTTTAAGTAATTTTATTTAATATAAATTATTTGATAATTTATTTTTTAAAAAAAATAATTATTATAAAAAATGAATAAATTAGAATTTGAAAATAGAATGAATTAGAATTTGAAAATAGACTTAACAAATTATATTAATTTCAAATAATATTATTAAAATATATTTATCTAAAAAATTAAAGAAGTTAGTAAATCTTTAGGAAAGCCAAATCTCGAAGCTAGTATCTATAGTTAAATTTAAGGAGGAGTGATTTCGATAGATTGTTAAATAATTCATTTTTCTAAATAAGGAAGATAGTTAAGATTTTTTTCGTAAGTTTTCATTTAATTGGCATTAGGGTTTATTAGTAATGCCTCATTTGTCTTGGGAAACAATACTTAAAGACCCGACTTTTAAATTTTAAATTTTAGAAGAGTAACAAAGAACTTTGGCCAATCAATTCTTGAAAGAAAAAATTAATTTTTAATATATCTTTGATTTTATATTTCTAGTATATTTCTGTTAAATCCAAATTCTATATACCTTGATTTTTCATTTGATTATAGTGAGGCAAGTAATCAATGTATACTATATATTTTTTTAATTTTATGTAATAGTTGCATGTTTAATCTTTTACTTAAAATTATGAATATATGTATGAAGATTTGAGGTACCTACTTTGAGTATATGTCAATTACCAAAACTTATATACATCAATTGACTCAAGATTTCATAGCAATCATTAATAATTAATTTAGATACATAGCATCTATTTTAGAACATTAGAATTCAAACAAATTTGATTTCATAAACTAATTAATCATTTAGGTATTTTGAAATTCTATATAAACTATGATGTAAACTACATATTACTCAAAAAAGGAAAAATGTAGCCAGATTCACAAGCCCTTCATGGGAATGCTCTCATGATCTCTCCCCAATAAAATTGGACAAAAAGAATGGCCAAAAAAAAAAAAAAAGGTTGTGTTGAAAGCCTGAAGAAAACTACAAAAATAAGCAGAAAGGAATAAAAAAATAGATTAAAGAAGGAAGTTTGTAAAAGCAAGTCTTAGAAGTCATTGAGAAAGTACCAAAAGTGAAGGAAGTTGAAGAGAGTTCATAAGAAACCAGTGTTGTTGACTAGAAAAAAACAAACAAACACAAAAAGAGAGATCGAAAAGAGTAATAAATTAAGATAGGAAATGGTATAGTGTAATAAAATAAGTTAAAAAAATGAAAAGGGTATGAATAAAACATAGACCATAGAATAAAAAAGAATGGTCCAAACCCTAGTAGTAAAATGGTCCATTTTCATCAATTTTGAAGGAAGGGGTGCCCCAACTTTGAAGGGACAGAGACCAAAAAGGAAAGGGAGTTAAAACAAAGAGAGGGGAATGCGAATGGGGATATAACATAAACTTTAAATTAACAATAATACCAAAATATGTGAGTTCTTCAAGCATTTAATAACCCCCCCTTTTTTTTTCAAATGGGTCAGAACAGAACTTTGCTGCTCTCAGCTTTAAACAAAACCAAGAAAAAAAATTTCAATTTTTCATCAAAAAAATCTTGGGTTTTCAATTGTTTGGAAAAATTAGGGTTTTTTTTTTTTTTTTTTTTTTTTTTTTTTTTTTGTTTGGTGATGGATATGGGAGGAAGATGATGGGTCACTTTCATGTGAAGCTTTATATATATAATATATTCAATCTTTATTGATTTATGGGATCGGCTGCCACGCTTTGCACTGTCATTGTTAAATGCACTGTCTCAAACATGACACCAAACCAAGCCCCCCCCCCCCCTCCCCCCCCCCCTTTCTTCCCATAGCTAGTTGCCTATACACTTCCTAGACCCCTACACTACCTTTTTTTTTCTTTCTTTCTTTCGATTCTCTTATTCTCGATGGTCGGAGATAGGAATATAGTCCTACGCTAAAAATAAAAAATAATAATAAAAGCATCTATGATGTCTAGGTCTCAATTTTATGAAAATATCGATAAAAATATTGATAAAATTACAATATTGATGTTTTGTAACTTGTTAAAATGTTTATTATTCATTAGTGATATTTTGTTGTCTATTTTTCATGTCTCATCGAGTTTGTTGTTTATGATATAATGAAAACATTGATTTATTAGATGGAACAAAAGTGGATAATATCATATCATTATAAGTATAGAGACACGTGAGTGGTTGAAACGTAAAGACCAAAAAGGTTTTGTTTTGTTGGGTGTTTTTGTTTGTTGTTCTCATGCCTTCTCCTAGATTTCTGCATGAAGAACCGTACATTATACATTAACAGAATCAAACTTAAGAATACATATTATAACGATCTGCAAAAATTCTTCATCTCTTTCTTCTGATATATATATATATATATTATCTTTGTTTGGTGTGTGAAGGGAAAAAAGAGAGAAAGCTAAAAAGAGATGTAAATGTGAGGACGTGGTCCATCCATTGCACCATTTAAACCAATTGTCTTTCCCCCCATTTTTCCCTTTCTAATTTATTGTCTTTCGTTTTCTTTACTGCTTACAAAACTCCAAACAAGAAAAAGAAGAAAATTTTAAAACCGCAAGTTAAGATATGTCAGTGGTTTGTTATTGATTTATTGATTTGTGTGGCCATTAAATACCTTTTTTTTTTTTTTTTTTTAATTAGAATGAATGGAGATTTGAACAATAAACCTTTTATGCTTAACTTATATTCAAATATGCTCTTTTTATTCATATAATTGTAATATGTAAACTTTGCGTTTGGTTACCATTTCATTTTAGATTTTAAATTTTGATTTTTGAAAATTAAGTCTATCGATTGACCTCGAATCAATTTATGCATTCCACGACATCTCTTCTTGATTTCTTTATTTAGCTCGAGATGAATCAAAAAGAGGTGTCTTGTTGAGCAATTTTATGGCTACTACCTTTGATGTCTTCGGCTTGAAAGAAATCGAAAAATCTTCCAAAAACATTCATATGTGTGGGATGACATTGTCACACTTGCAGCTCAATGGAGTACAAGATCCCACTTATTTTGTAATTACGATGTCCCTCCTATGACTCCGAATTGGAGATCTTTTATGTAATTTCTACATATTTTTGTGTCGAGCTCTCCTCTGGCTCGGTTTGTACAAAGAGAAATTGGCTTTTAGCTCTGAGATATGATGAGGGTACTATAAAGATATGAATCTAGTTAAGATGACCGGATGCACCTACTAATCTCCCAATAAGTATCTTATTCAAAAAAAAATTAAGTACATTTTCTCTCAATTTCTTATATTGGTTTTCATCTTTTTGGTGTAAAGGAGTTGAATTTTTAACCAAGTTTCTAAAACAAAAACAATATTTAAAAACTATTTTTTTTAGTTTTCAAAATTTAACTTTTTTTCAAGCATTAGTTGTAAGTAGGTAAGGAAGCAATAAATCTAGAGGGAGAGAGTATTTATAGGCTCAATTCTCAAAAACTAAAAATTGAAAATCTTTTTCTTTTTTTATTGCATCGTTATCGAAGCAAAAAAATGATGAGAATACTAAGAAGGTGTCGACCTACTTGAGATGTCTCAATGCATCTCCATATTAAAGTATTCCAAAAAAAAAAAAGGAAAACTTTTTCTTTTTTTTGCCCATATGACTAGATTACCATACAAGATTCAACCAATCCTAGTGAGTGTGGCATATTTAGCCAACCGACCTTTTTAAAATTAATAATTAAAAATTGAATGATAATTATCAATCGAGACCATAACTTTTGTGGTCATAAAACTTTAAATCTTTTTTTTTTTTTCTTTTAAAAGGAATTTTTTTCCTTTCAAATAATGATCAAGGTTTAAAAGGTTAAAGTCTCACTTTTAAAAAATATTGATATGAAGAGATGTTTTTGAAAAAGAAATTATAAAAAATTGATAAATATTGTTCACTTTTTAAATAAGTTAAAATGATTATTAATTATATTTTTCTAAAAACATGACTTCCATTATATTATATCTAAATTGGTGATATTTATTTATTTGTCACATTCCATAAATTTTTTTAGGAATATAATAAAAATGTGGATTAATCTATTGTATTGACTTAGGTGTACGGAAATGTAAAAATATGAGGGCATATATTTAATACCCTAGTACTGATTAACTGTATGTCTTCATGTATCTTTATTTAAGAGAGAGATGATGAAGAAGAAGAAGAAGAAATTAAAAGGGTTTGTGAATTATTTCTGGTACCCAGCTGAGTGCTGTAGCCATTAAATTAAACTAATTGACATTTTGGCTGTGTGAATTGTTTGGTGGATGTAGGAGCACGCAACACACTGCCCTATCCACATATATATTATTTTCTCAAATATATCACAATAAATGTAGGGCACGAAAACGACCCTAAATTATAAATTTAGTCCTATAATCTTTCAACTTCTTATATGTGTTTTGTTTCTTCTACTTTTAATTTCGTGCTACAACTTTTAATTTTATATCTAAAGAAGTTTGAGACATATTTAAAATTTTTAAATTTTAATTAATTTATCATATATAAAATTTATTCTAATAGAACTTTGATCTTTCAATTTGTATTAGTCAAAACGAGCTTAATTAGCTCAACGGTAATTATCACGACCATCTTCTCCTAGAGGTTGAAGGTTTGATTCATCATCCCTATAGTTGTATTAAAAAAAATCTTCCAATTTTATGTTTAATAGATCCATAAATTTCACACAGGGTTAAGTAGGTCGAGGAATTATTAAACATTTTTTTTTAACAAGATATAAATGTAAATGTTCCTAAACATTTGTTGTACTTGTACTTATACCAATTCATAAAATTCATTTTAAATTCATTTTTTAGAATTTAAATAAAGGAGTTAAAATTATAAAACTCTACTAATATACTCCTTGATTTGAAAAAAATATATATTTTTTAATTCATTTTTTTAGAATTTACATAAAGGAGTTAAAACGTGTTATGTTTTTTACCCATTCATAAATTTATGGTTCTAACCCAACATAAGTTTTAACCCTTTTTTCAGTAAAATAACTTAAATTGAAAACGTTTTAAAAAAGTTTAAGGACGGAATTAGAAAATATTATAAACACAGATGGGACCAATTTTAATATTTACCCAATTTGTTAATCATATAAACTTAATGTCTTAATATAATATTTTTAAAAACAAGTAATATCAGAAATAATTGGTTTTCGTTTGGTCTAAAGTATATTGGAGCAACATTTAATATTACAAGTTAAAAATTTTAGAGTTGCTTTTTAATCTTAAATGATTAATTAATAGTCTCTAACTTCTTACTTTTGTTAATTAGTGGCTTTTATCAAAAGAACTTTTTGAAGCTGGCTTGATAACCCATGTCCTTATTCTTTCATTAAATACCTCACAAATTAAACAAAGAAACTTGTATTTTAATTGAATAAAACATGAAAATTATTTCTTAAGAAATCCTTAATCATATAAAACAATCAAATTAGCACATCTAAATGTAACTTAACATCACTTTAGATTAAAAAGTAAAAATAATCATACAAAATCTATATATATATATATATATATAAATACTAGTTTCAATTTGTCCTTACTGATTAAAACGTTTCAAATGTTTTTACTCTAATTTTATTAAATTCTATTAGGAATTTTTAGAGACAAAGTTGTTAATGAAGAATTCTTTTGAAACAAATTAAAATAGATTGGTATAGTTTACATTTTTTTAAAAAAATACAAATTCCCAAACCGTTTTACGAGGTCGCAAAAAAAAAAAAAAAACATTTTTTCGTTGACCATTATGCTCCACTATTATTTTTTGGACAAATATTAATTTATACCATGAAAATCCTAAACTAATAATTGTATCAATTTAAACCTTACATTTTAGGGTTGTATCAATTTAAACCCTAAACTTTAAGATATGTACCAATTAAAACCTTATAATTGTATCAATTTAAACCCTGAATTTTACTAAGTATATCAATTTAAATCTTAAACTTTCATAAATATATCGGTTTAACCCCTGAACTTTTATAAATGATACAAGTATGAAAGTTCAAGGTTTAAATTGTTATACTAATAAAAGTTCAGGATTTAAAATGATACAACCACTAAAATTCAGGGGTATAAATAGATATTTATACTATTTTTTTTTTTTTCCAAAAAACAAGCTCTTAAAAAAGAGCTAGGGCATCATTGTGCCCAACTTGCACTACAACACGGGTGGTTCAAATCTCTCTCATTATTATGACCTTTACCAAACAAAAGAATCAATGAGATAAGGATCATATATTTCCCAAAAAAAAAAAAAGAAAGGAAGAGAAATAATGAAAGATTAAGATCCCCTAACAAAGCCACTTTTGTATATAAAGGGGGGGGGGGAAAGAGGGGAATGATCCAAATTAAAAGGGCACATTTGTTACACAAAAAAGAGAAAAATGAAAGATTGAGATGTGAAATAGAAAAGAAAGGAGTTTGTGATTGCATACCAATTATTTGGTCACATGCAGCTAAGTTTGTCCAAGTCCACAAAAGCTGCTAGGAGAAGGTTGGCTAAAACTAAAACTAAAACTAAAACTAAAGCTGGTTTTCATTAATAAAATGAAGAATATAGGTTTAATTTCACTGTCTCCACTGCTCCATTATGTTTTATGTACTTTTATATGTGAATTGGCCTCAAATAAATGAATAATCCCTTCAGAAAAATGAAGTAATAATTTTTTAAAGAGTACATATATAGAAGAGTTGGGAAACTGTGTGGTTTTTGTTTTGGGTTTCTTCAGTCTCTTTCAAAATAAGAGTTGGCAAAAGCAATGATTTTCCCCTCAAAGCTGACAGAGATATGGTGTTTGGGACAGTTATAATTTCACTCATCCTTTTTGGTACAAAACCCCCCCCTTTTTTTTTTGGGCTAAGGATAATCAATCAAACCAAACCGTTTTTTTTTTTTTTTTCAATTTTGAGTTATTGATTTTTTCCTATGTGCTTATCTCACTTCTCTATGACATTAAAAAAAAAAAAAAAAAAACAACTATTCTATACAAAGTTATATGTATTACGAATTTAGTTTTTGAACTTTCAAGTTTGTGTCTATTTGAATCTAAATCTTAAAGTGTCTGATAATTTTTTTTTTTTTAACTATCAATTTTGTATCTTACCTCTAGATTTCTAGACCTTAAAAAATGTCTAATAGATTTTTTTTTATGTCGCTTTATTATATGTTTGCATATATAAGTAGGTATATAAACATATATTATAAGATGTAACTTGGCAATAAATATATTAGAGAGGGTAATTTACTTTTATCTTTTTTAGTACAATAATTATAAAAATGAGGACTAAAAGCTTTGACTTCAAACGAGAGAATGCATGTTAATTACAGTGTAACTAAGATAATTTAATTTTGACAAAAATGTAATCATTCATTCTTGAACGGATTAACTTGTCTATAACATTTTAAAAAGTATATATATATAACTTTATGACGATTTGAATGTGATCTTCAAAATATCTATAATAAATTTTTTTGACTTTCAATTTTGTGTCATATAGCTGTCTGATCTTGAAAAGTGTCCAATCAGGGTTTAATTTGTATGGCTTTATCATATAATTGTGTATATGAATATATTATAAGATATAATTTGACAATAAACAATAGAGAAAGACAAGGTAATCTTTTTCTTGTTTTCTAAATATAAAAATTACAAAAATAGAAATAGATTGAATTCCCAACTTCAAGAGATGAAATAAGGCATGTTAATTATTACGAAAGTAAGATCATTCTAGAAGGAGGGTAATCATTGATTAGCACTCTTAATTAGTAGGGAATCAAGTTAACAAATGAAATACCCATCAAAGATTAATTTTCATATGTTGTTATCAATACATCATTTCTCCATTGATTTTTCAAATCTTTTTATGTACCTTTTTATGTTCTCACTATTTGTTCCAAATCATGGAGAAATCAACATGTAATGAAAATGCCCCCCCATAAACCAAAAGGAAAAAGAAACTATACCATTTGATCACCTACAAAAGAACCAATATCACTCTTTTTTCTTTTAGGGAAAAAAAAATTTTAAGGACAATTTTCTCATAGAGAAAGTGAAAGATAACAAATTTCAATGCTAAGAGGGAATTTGTTGGCCGCAAAGTTAAATGAAGAATCAAATTCGATTACGAAAAGATGTCAAGATTAGATCGAATGTCTTAATTGACATGATTTTTAATATATGGTTTTTTTTTCTTTTTTTTGGCTCTTAAGAACTAGTGAAGTTCCCTTGGATATTTAATGTGTTACCATAAGTTTCTAAATTGTTCATTAATTCTATGCTAGAGTGGAGAAAAATCCGAATTATATGAATTTAAACATAATTCAAGTAGATAATTTAATGCATTAACAATCTCCAAAAATAGGTTTGCAAATCACCATCTTTCATTTTGTTAATGAAATTGATAAATAAAGAAAGTGGGAAAAACATAAACAATAAATATCGACATAGAGATTTACGTGATTCACTAACTGTGTGTTAGTTATGTTCACTAAAAAGAGATCTTAATTATTAGAGAGAAATATTTGAGAACACAGATTGCAGAGACATCTTTAGGGTTAAAATGCTTATATGTAGTACACCCATTTAAATGTTTTGATCAAACTTGTAAATAACATAAATGAATATATAACTTAAGTTTGATTATTCGAAACATTAGATAATAGATTTAATGCATTCTAATACATATTTAAATATGCTAATATTTTAGAACAAATAATTAAGAACAACTCAATGTGATTATTAATATTATTAAATCCATGATATTGCATCATACATGTGATTGTATGATGCAAAAGGACTTTGTAAATGGTTATCCAACTTATTACCATTCTCGTTCAAGTATGTTTAACTGTAGAGTTCTAATGAAATATTCAATACATTAGTATTGATATGATTACACCTTAATCTTTTAAAGTTTAAAACCTTAAACTTTTAAAATGTCTATATTTAATTTAGCCCATTAATTATAAAAATTAATCATTTAAATCCTTACCATGTATGTTTACAAATTTTTTAGTATATGAGAATCAATTCAAGCCTTATCGGTTAAATATATATATTTAATCATAATTTAAAGATTAGAATATATCTTATGAAACTTCATAAATCAAATTTGAGTTTGTTTCTTTCTTTCTCTTCCAAAGTTTAAGAACTTAGATATTTTGAAAATTCAAAGACCAAACCAGAACAAAAGGGTCAAAATAGAATTTAAACCTCTTGAACCATCAGTGATTCAATTAATAATCAAGAGTGTAAAATATTTATTGATAATGAAAATATACATATCGCAGTTTTATATAAATAGGATGAAAGTATTGATAAAATATTAATGTCGATGGATATTTTTTGAAAAGTGATAAAAACGAAAAGTAAAATATTTTAAAACAAATTAAAATGTTTATTTATTATTCACATCAGTGACATTTCACATTTCATAGAATTTTTTTTGATATAATGAAAATATCGATTCACTCAGCCTCGTATCAATATTAAACCCATAAAATGTAAAAATATCGAGATGTATTAAAAATGATACCATACTAATACCATGACACAAATATATTCCAAAATAAAATTGGTTAACATCCAACTTTCTTTTAAAAATAAAATAAAATAAAATTACAAGAGATAGATGGAATCAGCGGGCACACCTAATCATCTCAACATCTAATCTTCTTCGACATTCTTGAATTTAAAACAATACGATACATTTCAAACTTAAAAAGGAAAAATCCAATTAATTACACACCTTTTTTTTTTTTTCTTTTTCTCAAACCATTAACATTTGAAATAATAATATTTATCTTATTCATTTAACCATATTTTAGACAATTAACTATACATTTTTTAATGAGTACTGAAATTAATCACAAACCACATAACCATGTAAATGGTTGCAAATCAAAATTTTCATCAACCATGGGAAAGATTTGTGCCCAAATGCAAGCTTCTCAAGTATTAGATTGTATATCAAAAGGGTAATAAAAAATTTGAAAAGTGAGCTCCCAATGATATAAAAAAAAGTATAAAATTAAATATGTTTTTACTCAGAATACTTCTAACATCAATTTCAATTTCATTTATATATCTACACATACTTACAAATATGCCCCTCTATCATTAAGTAAAAATTAACAAAAGAAAGAAAAAAAAACATAGCAAACAAGTAATTTGTGAATGAGTTTCAAAAAGTGACAAAATTTCAACAAAATAGACCAATTACACTCCAAATTTTGCTCAATAAAAACAATTTTTTCAAATCAAATCCAACTAAATCCATGCATTAAAACAGAAATCTCCCATCATAAAATCTATATAACATACAAATAGTCATGGTAGCCCTAACATCAGATTTATTTAGTAAGCTTTAGTAGTTAAAAGATTTAAACTGCAACAAAAACATCTAAAAGTATAGGAATCAAAATGCTATGTGATTTAACCCTAAGTATTTCTCTAAAAAAAAAAAAAACATTTTTATCATAGATGATGAAGAACTCCAACCAACCTCACCAGATCCATTATCTAAACTTTGGTAATGATCACTTTGCACTTTAAGTAAACATAAGAGAATCAGAAAAATTGAAAGTTAAAAGAAGATAGAGAGAAGATAAAGATGCAAGTCTTAGAACAAATGAACTAGTTAAACCCCTATTGATAACCACCTTGTTTTTTTTGTTTTACACAACTATATACTTCTTTTCTTTTGGTAAGCTTTTCATATTACTGTAAGCTAAATTAAAAAATATATATACAAATAAATCACTATCTTTATTTTAAAAATACTTTCAATAAGACAAGTTAAAATTATAGGTAAAAATAGTATTTATAAGTTTAATTAAAGAAAACAATAAAGCGAAAATAAAATGGTTATCAAACACAATTAAACAATCAATTTTTTTGTTTTGACTGAACGACTTTGAAACAAAAAGACACCCCTAAAAGCCAATTAGTTAGATTAGTACCACAAAAAAGGTTCATATGAATAATCTAAAATCTACCAAAATAAAACAATACCCATTAATCCCAACCATATTCAATTAGAAAGAAGGTTAATTAATTTAGGCTAAAGCAAGCAATAAATTCCCACCATAATGAGCATAAAACTAAAGGAATTACTCCCAACTACAAACAGCCCATTATTATACACACATATACAATAATCCCAAATCAAATCCCAACTAGCAATTGCAGAGAGAAAGGGGAAAAAAGTAATAATAATTGAAACATACATTGAATATTGCCTTAAATTCACAATTAAAGAAACAAATATAACTTGATGAGGTTATAATGAAATAATGAACATAATCTCAAAAAACCCCCCAAAAAATTGATGAAAAAAACCAATAAAAATGATGAATATATGATGACATTGCATGCAGAAAAAGCAAGAAGAATCAAAAGATGAAGCCATTGAAAAAGAAGAAGAAATGAGAGAGAAATGAGAGAAGTAAAGGAGGAAACAAAAGGACTGAAAAAACAGCGGGGCATGCCCAAGGAAGCAGTGACAAGAACAACAAACTAATGAAGAGGGGCAGTGTTTGTATGTCATTAAAAGTCCAAATATGTCAGATAGCTTAAGCCTAGCACCTACCTCTAACAATTTTACATTAATAATCCCACAACTGTCAAATTCTGAAAATTAGAACAACAAATTTCATTTCATTTTTTTTTTTTTTTGTTATTATTTGAAACAAAGCCACCTATAGGCTTCTAGTGGGAAATGTGAAGAAGAAAACAAAAGAGACACAAAGAGATATTATAGCATTATAAGAATTTGCCAAACAGAATAATCCCATAATCCATGTAAAAAAAAATGTTATATCAATCGTTTGATTTGATTGAAAATTCTCATATGTTTTTTTTCTTTTTTTTCGTTTTTTTTTTTTTTTTTTTTTTTTTTTTGCATTGATTTGCTTTATTATACACAAAACAAAAACAAAAAGGGTCAAATTGAAATTGGATCAAATACATAATATATATTGAGAGAGAGAGAAAGAGAGAGAGAGAATTAACACATAAATTAACCAAAAGAAAAAGAAAAAGTTGGCTAAAATAAAATAAATAGACCCCAAATAGATGGAAAGAAAGGAAGAAAGAAAAGTTGTTGCTTACTTGTAAATTGAAGGAGAAGGCAATTGGAATTGAGTGGTAGTAGTAGTGGTTTTGGGGTTTGTAGATAATAATAAATCACATTCATCTGAAGAAGGTGATGAAATTGGACTCTCCATCTCCATGTTTACACCAAATAGCCTCAATCTTGATTTCTTCACTGGTGTATCTTCTTCTTCACTATTATTATTATTATTGTTGTTATTAATTTTTGTTGTTTTTAATTTATGATTTTCCATACAATTTCCTTGAAGGACCACCATTGAAGCACCCCCACCATTACTACAGTACTCCTGCTGCATCTGATAACTATTATTCCCTCGATCCATTTCCAACTCCAATTCCTCTTCCCCTAATCTTGGAGCTACTCTTCTTGATCTTCCTCCTAATTCTGTCCTCAAATACACCAACCCAGAAGTTGTTGTTTCAACACTCCCATATCCATAGGGACAACACATACCATTCCCATTCCCGTTGTTGTTATTGTTGTTGTTTATTCGGGACAAATGTGTGTGGTCCCGCGGCACTACGGCAGCTGGATGATGATGGTATCCAGCTGTTGTTGTGCCGAGGGGCTGCCAGACTAATGGCCCCCAAGAGGTAGCACCACCGCTGCCGCCCGGGACGACGATACTCGGTCGGAGGGTGGTGGTGGGGTAGTGATGATGGTGGTGGTGGATGGGGAGTTCAGGACGGCGACGCCAGTCAATGTAAAGACGATCTCTTCCAATTTCACCAACCCCACGTTGAAACGAGACGATATCGCCGGCGTCGAGACGTTTCTCTTTGACGAATCGACTCCAACCTTTCGTCATAACGTAGCTTTGGCTGCTGTTCCAGTAAGAGTAACGGAATCGCCATGATTTGCCGTTACGATCTTCGAAGTTTAACAGTAAACCCTTGTCGTTTGTTGATGAATCTAAAGGGAAAAATCTCTCAGCATGTTGCTTTGGAATTACAAGACGGTTTAATTTCCCTACATCACTTGGAGTCACCACTTTGTCAAACATATGTTCCCTCTCAACTTCTCTTGCTCCGCCTCCGCCTCCGCCTCCGCCGCTGCTATTAGAACCACCACCACCAGCTTCCTCCTCTGGCTCCGGCGGCTCCATCATGATCAAATCCAACCTATTCCTAGGCTCTAGATGGTGATTTTGGAGTCTATTCACTCCAAAATTCATCCTTTAACAAAACCCAATTGGAAATTTTGAATTTTGGAGATCTGAAGAGTGATGGGTATGTTTAGGGTTGGAAGAAAAATAGAGAGAATAATAAAGGAAAAAAAAGAAGGGAAAGAAGAAGAAGAAGAAGATAGATAGATGTTGATTTAATGAATAGAAAGAAAGTGTGTAATTTGACTAACAAAAGACTCCGAAAAACCATACACAGGAAGAAGAAATCATATCACTTAACACCACCGACGTTCAAGAAGAAAAAAAAAAGAAAGAAAGAAAATGAAATGAAGCAAATAAGTTAAGCAAAAAAAAAAAAAAAAAAAAAAAAAAGGAAAGAAAAAGAAAAAGAGTACCTCAAAATTAAGAACTTGGGACTAGGATGGGTATCTAGGGAAGGAAAGTGTTTTTTTTTTTTTTTTTTTTTTAAGATCTAGTTTTCATTTGGTCATTAAACTTCAAAATACTACCCTTTTAATCTTAAGTTATGATTATGAGTAATTTCTAAATTTCAAAATGTTACAATTTTATTAACATTTTATTCTTCAAATTTGAGTTAGATTTTAATTTATCTCAAATTTCAAAATTTTACATTTTTAACCTTTATTTTTCATTAAATAATATAAACTTTCAATCATTAATTTTTCATTAAATAATACCTACTTTCAATAAAAACAAAACTCAAAATTTGGATTAAAAAAAGTTATGTTTTTGGGGATAGTATTGGTCCCTAATAAGGGTAGTGATAGAGAGAGAAAATGTGGGGTATGGAGTTAAGGGACCCCATGTATCATCTGCTTAAGGGTCTCATGTGAGGCTGTACTTGTCAACATCCTTGGTGGTACACACTCTCTATTTATATTCTTTTTTTAGTTTTTTCTATTTATTTTTAGGCCCTGAGAGTTGGAAAAATATAAAACATAAAATAAAAAAAAGTAGCCCCACTTCTCTTCCTTTCTCACACTGCATGCTTTTTTTTCTTTTTTTTCTCATCTCTCCCCCATTTTCTCTCTCCTAAATATCATTCATTTAATACTTTCCATTTTTTTCCATACCAATTGGATCTTTTCTTCCCTCCATTTTATTTCATTATTTTTTATCCTAAATTTATAAGTGTTGCTATTTTAACTCTCATTCAATTTACCTATTTCACCTATTAATTTTGACCTAAAAAAGAAAAAATATATATATTATATCATATGACAAATACATTTTAAGAAATCAAAATCATGACTTCAATTTTTTTTTTTGTCAAAATTAAAATCTTTGGACAAATATCAATTTGTACCTCTACTCATTGGGAGTTGTATTACTGTAAACCCTAAACTTATAATCATATCAATTTAAACCATTATGTTTGAGGATAATATCAATTTAAACCTCAAACTAATAGTTGTATCAATTTAAATCCTAAACTTTTATAAATATATCAATTTAAACCTTGAACTTTCATAATTGTATCAATTTAAACCCTCCATTATATTTTATTTGGATAGACTTATAAAACTTCAAGGTTTAAATTAATATATTTATGGAAGTTCAAGGTTTAAATTGATACATTTAGGAAAGTTCATGTTTAAAAAAAAAAAAAAGCTCTAATATTATTTTTCTCGAAAATATGTTCTACAATTCATTAAATGTAAAAGAGAAAAAATGCCACGTGGAGTGAACTTATTAGACGGTTAAAATTGAAATATTTATTTAAATTTTAGAATTTAAATTGACGAAACGAAAAATTTATAGTCCAAATTGATACAACCATACAAATTTAAGAGAAAATATTGATTTTCTTTTTCATAGAGTTTGATTTTATTTTTTGAGATAAATTTAAATGGAAAGTCCTAAATTTTATACCCATTTGCTGTCTTCTATTTTTTTCACATGATGGTTTAAAGTGAGTGTTAAAAAAACAAACAAAACAAAACAAATGTTAGGGTTTGAATTGTGTGTGGACGGAAGTATGATGTTTGTTGCCGACCATTAGTTACTACACCAATCCAGACCTTAAATCACTACTTGCATTCGCAATGTTTGACTTTTTGACTTTTCTTTTAAGGAAAAGGAAAGGAAAAAAAAAAAAAGAAAAAAAAAAAAGACCGATTTTCTTAGTAGATTAGCCACGTTTTAAATACCAACTGTTCTAGTGTGAAATTACACCTTAAATTGGCCTTCTATTTTCTTCCTTTCTTTTAATGTTTTGGTTAAAATTTTTATTTTACTCTCAAATATTTGTCTTTCGCTTTGAATTTGAATTTGAATTGGAATGAGTGTTTTTGACAAATTTCAATTTGGTGGATACGATTAATTTGTTAAATTTTTTAAAACGATGTTACTAGGTAAGAAAGTTTATATAAAATGTTCTTAATGTTGGCTAAAATTTTGACAATTTTCTTGCATGTGACATTAGTTGCTGCTAAAAAAACACATGTTAAATAAGAAAATTGTCAACATTTAATAAATTTAAAGACTCTTTTTAGAAGCAGAGAGCTTCAAACTTTGATTGATTGACCTTAAAAAGGCTAAGTTAGGCATTGATTATTTTATCAAAAATTTTCAAACTATGTTAGGGGTGTCTTCCAATGCATCTCCTCAGTGCATTTTGAACTATTTTTTTAGGTCCTATGGAGCCTTTCACGTCTCAAGAGCCAAAGTCATATAAAGTCCCTTACTTTGTGACTTTGGCCCTCTGTGTAACAATTGTTTTTTTCTATGAAGATTAAAATTTGTGCCCAAGTGTAATTCAACCTCTTCTACCACTACAAGAATACTGACCGTGGGAGAAGTAGACCCTATTTCGACAAAAATTACTAATGAATTTGGTATACTATATAAGTTGTTAGAATGTCTCAAATCGATCACACATCATTATTCACGAATTTTATCATAGAATTTAGAGGAGTGTGCTATATATAAACTCTCTAATTATAGAGCCGCTTCTGTAATATGAAATCTAATATTTTCTCTCCAAAAATAACATTGTCCTCTCTCTATTCGTAGACGTAGCTAATAACATTACATGTCGATTATCTCGATTTTTTAGGTTTTCCTGAAATTATTGGCGTTGGCGAATGAACCAATTTTATAGCGTACACAAATTCACTTGTGTCAATATATATGTTTTTAATTGGAAGACTCCCCTCTTGCCTATCACTTAACCTTGCTAGCTCTATTGTACTTAATCCTCTTTGTTTACTCATCAATGGAGCTATTCTGAAGTATCCTTTAAAAAAATATTATAATTCAAGGATAATTTGTTAACAAAAAAAAAAAAAACAATCAAAGTTGTAATCAGAATGGGTTGTTAAATGTCAAAATAAAGGGTTCCACCAGGAACTTGTTTTCAAACTACCTTTTCCTTTTATGTTTCCAAACTATGTTATAAAACATTCATGTTGTCAATTCGGAGTATATTTCAAGAGAGAAAGGTATCAAATATCGTTCTAAAAGTCGGTAGTTTGATTTTCTATTTGCAACGATCAACTCAAAAATTCAAACTTGATTTATTGTTAGGGATGAAATAAGTTTATGTATGAGAATCTACCAAATAATTTCGATTTATGAATGTGAATCTATATGACAAATAATAGGGAAAAAATCAAATTTGAGTTCTAAACTTGTCATGTTGTATTAATTTTAATTCTAAATTTTTACTTTCATTCAATTGCATCTCAAATTTAGATAAGTGTTGCAACCTAAAGATCGGTTTGTATTGACTAGAGAAAAAAATGTTTTTAAAATAAGACATTATTATTTAAACTCTTTTGATAAAATTCGTTTAAAATACACTTTAAAAGTCTAAAAACTATTTTGAACGGTTGTCAAATACTTCAAATTTCTTTTCTAAAATGACTTGTTTTCAAAATCAAATACTTGAAAAGTTAAACTAAATATAGACTTAACCTTAAACTTTCGAAAATGTAGCAATTTTAATCCTAAAATAAATATTTCTCTTTAAATATCGTTCAAAAACATTTTTTCTTATGCACTTAATAAATTAAAACATAGGTAGGATATGAATAGTCATTTCTATGTATAAAACTTTATTTTATTGAAAATATTGAGTTTTTGAAAAATTGTAAAACTTTTTTACTTAAAATTAACGGACAAATTAGCAAAAATCGAACCAAAGGAAATTTGCAACCATTTTACACTTCTATTCAAGTATAGGCCCAATTTTTTAAAATTTAAAAAGAACAAAAAAAAAAAAAAAATAGAGTAATTACATTATGTAGCACTTTTAGGGATAATAATTAAATGTATACCAACATTTTAAAAAATATAATAAATATAGTAAATTCTATCAGTGATAGATTTTATCAATGATATGGTTTATCACTAATAGACTCTTACTAACGATGGTTTATCACTAATAGACTTTAAAAGCATAATCTAAATTTTTTTATATTTACAAATTCTTTTGCATGGTACTATATCTGCAAATACTTTAAATGTGATTGTTATACTTGGAACTGCCCCTTAAAAATTTATGATCATAATTGATACAACCAAACAAGTTTAGGTCAAAAGTTCATTTTTCCTCAGTTAAATATTATTAGTTTCTAACTAATGAGCCTTAAACTTGTATCTGTTCTTTCTTTTTTTATCGTTTTAATTGATTTTTTTTAGTATAATTGGAGGTAGGGGATTTGAACCACAGATCTCGTGAATATTAACATACTCATATGTCAATTTGTGCTATCACTACAAGAATTTTGGTTTTTTCCAATGAAATAATTTTCGACGTGGCAAAAGCGTCGGGAGATTTCATTGTTGCCGACGTTAACTCGAAGCGTCGATAGGAAAACTATTCCCAACAAAAATTTGACTAATGTTGGGATAAACAGGCTATCTCGACGCTTTTCTCTTCAACCGTCGGCATCAACTGGCCACTCCCGATGCTTTTGTTGTAGTCGGGAGATAGTACCAAACCTAACGATATAGATGTGTCACCGAGGTTTAAAGGAAGGTTGAAAATTTTTAATTGGAGTTATCCCGACGGTAATTAAATTTACCATTTGTCCCGACCGTTTTTTAGAGTTGGGACAGTTAATAAGTTAAAAATGTTTTTGTGAAAATTGCATTAGCATATCTTGACGGTGGGCAAAAACACCATCAGGATAACGCTATTTCGCTCGACAGTTTTGATAAATAAAAAAGCTAGGATTTTTTTTTGTAGAGTTATCCCAACGTTTTAGAAAACACCATCGGGATAGTTAATTGAAGAAAATAGAGTTTTGAAATTTTTATTAAAACTATCCCAATGATGACCCAAAGCACCATCGGGATAACGCTATTTCGCCCGATAGTTTGTAAATATAAATAAAAAAAAGTATCGAAATTTTAAACTTTTCCCGACGGTCTGTAAACCAATCGTAGGGATAATGTATTTTGTTGAGGGTTTTCTTGTAGAGTTATCCCGATAGTTTAGAAAGCACCGTTGGGAGAGTTAAAAAAGTTGACGGTTATGCCATGGTTGGGAGATGGTGTATTTAAAAAGAAAAAAAAAAGAGGATTTTATTAAAGCTATCTCGACGATGACCCAAATCACCGTTGGGAGAAGCTACTTAGCCCGACGGTGTCCAAACAACTGTCGGGAAAGCTTCTTTGCCCCAACGATTTTGTGAGTGTCAGGATAGGTTCGTTTAAAACCATCTGCCATCCACTGTTTCTTCCTTCTTCTCTCTTCCACTTTCTTCTCCTTCGTTCTTTCTTCCACAACTTCTTCGCTAATTCTTGTCGTCTACAGCTTCTTCGATTCTCATCGTCCATCGTCGTCTACAGCCAGGTCCGTCATCGTTGTTTGTCATCGTCCGGTGTGTTTTTTTTTTTTTTTCTTTTTCTATTTTTCCAGTTTTTTTCTTTTTCGCCTATCTATTTCATCCGATTTTCCAGTTTGTTTTTTTCTTTTTCTTTCTTTTTTTTTTTGTTTTGTTTTTCTAGTTTTCCTGTTAAAATTTTCAGTGTTTTTCCGGTTTGAATTGTCATTGAAGTTATTTTCATATTAATCTCCTTCTTTGAACGAAGTGTTTAATTTTGACAATGGTTTGTCGATTCCTCAAATTCTTCTATATACTTTTGATTGAGTTTAAGCTCAACGAATTAATATAAATTCTTGATTTTTAATACCATCTATAGCCACTTTTCACAGAATACACTCCTCTGTTGGTATTTCAACTTCAAAATTTTTTCTTGATTAGTAAAAGAAGAGACAATCGACCATTTATTACAAGTCCTCTAGGTGATTATTTTCTTTCATTTAATTTAAAGTTGCTATTACAAGTGTTCTAGGTGGTTATTTTCTTTGTCAATTTGCATGAAAAGTGGATGAAGAAGCATCGTATAGGCTGTGAGCAAAGTTGAATGTGAATATATTTTACTTTTTATTTATTCTTGAGTAAAAGTATAGTTTTATCAGAATTTCAAGCTTGAAATGCAACTGTTTGTTATTATTTTTCTACTTTCTTTTCCTTTAGGCACTGAACTACTCAACATGATCTGACACTGGATATTGAGAAGATATTACTTTACATTGTCTATCTTTATTTGCATGCATTCTAAAGTGTTAATATAGAATATGTAGATGATAAATGGAAAGACGATCCCAGAGGTTGGGTTTAATGGGTAAAAGTCCACTTAATTTGTCCAAACCAAATGGATATTAGGACGTAGTGCCTTGGCTATTAGGGTTATCTTTGATACTAATATTTGATGATATTATTTTATTTGACAAAAAAAATGTGCTCTTGACCAATGTACCCCCCTCCCCCCGTAAGCTTAATGGGACCAATGTTCGAGTAATTTAAATGCGAATGTGTATCTCCAAAATTTTTGAGATGGTAATTATATGATCCTCCAAGCTTAATGGAACCAATGTTCGAGTAATTATATCATTATACGCACATCAATGGATACTTAATCACATCATGACTACTTGTAATTGTTGGGAAATCGATAATTAAAGAACACAAAAGGGAACGAAGAGTATGGGAGATAGACACATAGATATATGTGGTTCACTAACGGTGTGTTAGTTATATCCACGGGCAGAGGGAGAACAATATTATTTTGAGAGAATGTTTTCAGAATTACATCAAGAATGGCGCCTCTAGATTAGAGAGTTTATATACAACGAGTCCCCCGTACTAGGTTGTTCGAAGCGCCAGCAAACAGATTGAAGGCATTTCAACAAATCTCCACATTGACTTGAATTCTCTCCCAGATAACAGATGTACCAAATGCAACATAAATCAATATTGCCAAATGTACCCAGACTTCTCCCTCATGCCTCAAAGTGTCCCACAAAGGGGACCACTAATAATTCAAAACATTCAGCAAGTCCAAACAATGTTGGAACTTTCCTTGTGAAACCGGTTTGGTGAACATATTAGAAGTACCAATTTTCATCACTTTAACTCTCTGCTCACCTCTTAAGAAGTGATATCTTACATCTATGTGCGTAGTTCTCTCATGATGAACTTGATTCTTGGCTAGGCATATTGCACTCAAACTGTCACAATATACAATAGCTGGTCATGATGCAAACCAAGATCACCAACTAACCCCCTCAGCCATATTCCCTCTTTAGCAGCTTCTGTCAAGGCCATGTACTTTGCTTCAATAGTAGACAAAGTAACTATAAGCTGTAAAGTTGCCCTAACTAACAACAGAACCACCCAGAGTGAACACATAGCCAGTCATAGACCTCCTACTGTCAACATCTCCAACATAGTCAGAATCAGAATAACCAGTCATCAAACACACTGTGCAATTCCCATAAACAAGACCAACATCAAATGTACCTCTAAGTAAGGAAAAATCCTTTTAACGGCTTGCCAATGCTCCTTCCCAGGTTGACCCATGTACTTGCTGACAACACTAACAGCATGGGCAAGATCAGGCCTAGTACAGACCATAGCATACATCAAACTTCCCACTGCATTAGCATAAGGAACTCGAGATGTACTCCTTCTCAGCTTCAGACTGTGGTGAAAACTCAAATGACAAACGGAGCATTTACAACACTAGGAGTATCTATAGGCTTAGCTGATGACATACCAAACCTGGACAATATTTTCTGAATATATCCTTTTTGTGACAAGAAGAGTTTACTCTTACCTCTGTCCCTATAAATCTTCATACCCAGAATTTTTTGAGTAGCACCCAAATCCTTCATATCAAACTCAGCACTGAGAAGATTCTTCAATTTCAGAATATCGGACTTGGACTTTGCAGCTATGAGCATATCATCTGCATATAAAAGTAGATAAATCATAGAAAAATTATTAGCTTTGTTGTGATATACACAACAATCATATGGACTTCTGTTATAGCCAAGTCCAATCATATAGTTGTCAAAACATTTGTACCACTACCTTGGAGACTGCTTTAACCCATACAAAGATTTCTTCAACTTGCAAACATAATCTTCTTTACTTAGACACTGAAACCCATCTGGTTGGGTCATATAAATCTCTTCCTCCAACTTTCCATGTAAGAAAGTTGTCTTCACATCTAGTTGTTCAAGTTCCAAATTTTGATGTGTTACTATAGCTAGTAACACCCCGATAGAAGTATGTCTGACTACTGGTGAGAAGATCTCATTATAATCAACTCCTTCTCTTTGTGTGAACCCTCTAGCAACAACTCGAGCTTTATATTTAATGCCCTCTGAAGGTTATATTCCCTCCTTTTTCTTGAAGGCCCATTTACAAGTGACAATTTTTCTCTCCTTTGTTTGTTTAACTAATTCCCAAGTCTGATTTTTGTCAAGAGATTCCATCTCATCCCCCATAGCAGCAAGCCATTTAGCAGACTCACCACATGACACAATTTTTCTATAGGTGGATGGCTCATGAGGATCCACCTCTTCAGCAACCTGCAATGCAAAAGTAACCATATCTTCAAAACCATACCTCACATGAGATCCAACACCAACTCTTCTAGTTCTATCACGAGCTATACTCGGTTGATCTACTCCTGATCTAGAATTCTCAGGCAAATCAACTTCTGACATTTTAGGCACATTAATTTCTTGTTGCACATCAGTTTCTGTAGTAACGTGTTGATCTTCTCCACTTTGATGTTGTAATTCATTCACAGTTGAAGTGAATTGCATCTCCACCTGTTTATCAATACTACTACTTTCTCCCACATCAGTAGACGTCACAAAAGGCTTTATAGTTAAGTGAAGCATGGAATTTTCATCAAATATCATAGTCCTACTATGTATGACTCTATTCTCAGAAGGTGACCCGACTCTATATCCCTTAATTCCATCCCCAAAACCCACAAATATACCCTTTTTAGCTCTTGGTTCTAATTTACCCTCATTAACATGACAGTAGATAGTACAACCAAAAAGTTTTTATAAAAAATAATCTACAGGCTTACCAGACCACACCTCGTAAGGTGTTTTACAATCAATAGCTGTGTGAGGTCCACGATTGATTAGATAACATGATGTATTCACTGCTTTTGCCTAAAACTTTCTAGCCAACCATGCATTAAAGAGCATGCATCTTGCTCTCTCCAACAACGCTTGATTCATACGTTCTGTAACCCCATTTTGCTGTGGAGTATTCCTAACAGTATGATGGCGAATAATCCTCTCAGCTTTACAGAACTTATTAAATTCAGATCCACAGAATTCCAGACCATTATCAGTTCGCAGCCTTTTGATCTTCTTCCTAGTTTGATTTTCAATCAATATCTTCCACTGCTTGAAATTCTTGAAGGCTTCACTTTTATGTTTCATCATAAACACCAAGTCATTCTTGAGTAATCATCAATTAGAGAGAAAAAATACCAACTGCCTCCAATAGATTCAACTTTGGAAGGTCCCCAACAGTCTGAATGAATATAATCAAGTGTCCCTTTTATACGATGAACACCTCTTGGAAACTTGCTGCGATGAAGCTTCCCAAATACACAATGTTCATAAAATTCAAAATTCTGCACCTTATGCCCATAGAGAAGATCTCTTTTTTACAGAATTTACATCCCTTTTTCACTCATATGACCAAGTCTCATATGTCATAACTTAGTCATATCATCCTTGTGAACGATCGATGATGCAATAACAGCATAACCTGTTATTGTGGAACCTAATAGAAAATACAGTGTTCCACGCTTTATGCCTTTCAAAACTACCTCAGAACTCTTATAGACATATATTGCTCCACCTTTACCTTCAAAACTGTAACCCTTGCTATTGAGTACACTAAAGGATATCAAACTCTTCTTCATTAGTGGAACATGTCTAACCTCTTTTAAAGTGTAGAAGGCACCATTATGTGTTCGTATCTTGACTGAGCCGATTCCAACTATCTTGCACACAACACCGTTAGCCATGCTAACATTCCCTCCATCTATTTGCTGATAGGTTGAGAACCACTCTCTATTTGGGCACATATGATAAGATACCCCAGAATCAAGAACCCACACATCATCAGAATGTGACTTTTCATTCACAACTAAAGCTAGATCTCCTTCAGAATTGATCTTGACTTCTTCAGAATCAAACTTGTGCAATAGGTGGATGCTTCCCTTTTGTCACTCTTTTCCTTTTTTTCCTGATTCCTTTTTATCTTAGGACATTCGGTTTTCCAATGCCCCTTTTCTTTACAGTAGTTACAAATATCATTTGATCTAGAACCCTTTGACTTTGAAGACCTTTTATTCTGATTCGACTTCTACTTACCAGAATTCCTATGTCCCTTGCTTCCTATAGCAGTTAACCCAGATGCCTGACTTTCTGTAACTGAACTTCCTACATTCTGACGGTCCTTTCTTATAAGCAATGTGGACTTTGTATCTTCTAAGGTCAGAGTTTCTTTCCCTCCAATATACGAGTCAACGAAAGTCTCATAAGACGACACCAAAGATGTCAACAGAATTAAGGTAACATCCTCATCATCAACCCTAACCTCTACATTATACAGATCTAATAAAACTTTATTTAATTGATCAAGATGGTCTCGTAGAGACGTACCTTCCTACATACGTAAATGATACAAACGTTTCTTCAGAAACAACTTCTTGGTTAAAGATTTCGTCATGTAAAGACTCTCCAACTTCAACCAAAGACCAGCAGCAGTTTCTTCATCTGCGACCTTGATGATGACATCATCAGCCAAATATAGCTTGATCGTCAAATGAGCCTTCTCCTCAAGAGTCTGCCACTCTTCGTCATCTACGACAGCCTTCTTTGACTTACCCGTCAGTGGTGCCCATAGCCCCTACTGCTTTAGTAGGGATTGCATCTTGATCTGCCATAAACCAAAACTGTTCCTCCTGGTAAATTTGTCGGTCTTTACATTCACGCTAGACATCTTCAATTGTCGAACAAATGCGGAATTTCGAAAAAACCCTAACAAGGCTCTGATACCAGTTTGTTGCGAAATTGACAATTAAAGAATATAAAAGGGAACGTAGAGTATGGAAGATCGACACACAAATATACGTGGTTCACTAACAATGTATTAGCTACGTCCACGGGTAGAGGGAGAATAATATTATTTCGAGAGAATGTTTTCAGAATTACATCAAGAACGGTGCCTCTAGGTCAGCGAAACCCCCACATTAGGTTGTTCGAAGCACCAGCAAACAGATTCAAGACATTTCAACAGTTATGTGGATATTTAGATAGTTAACAAATTGTCTTTGACATGTAGATGTTAGTAGTTAGCAAAACAAAATTTGTACTTAAATGTTGTTGGTTATCCAAGTAGTTACTCACATGTGGTGTCACCTTATATGCATGATTGGTTGTGATGTTATTCATAAATGGATATACATACCATGGGTATTAGGATGTTGTTAGGTATTTGGATATAATTATCATAGTTATCATGTTGTTTCTACATCAACGACAAGAGGTCAATCCTTGTATGTACCTTTAGGAAATCCATTTACGATCTATAACACATCTCGGTCTTTAGCAACATCGATCAATGATACTGAAACTATTTATATTATTTTTATATAGAGATAATTTTGAAATTCTACTACCAGAATCAAACTAAGTAGATGACTAATTGCTCTAAACATTTCTTTAAATGTTGAATTGCGACAACTATGTGTTATAATATAATTGATTGTCTAAATCATACAGTTTCAACTTATCACATATATTATTAAGAATGTAAAGAGTGGATTAAGATTAGGAACAAGTTATCAACTAAGTATGCAGAATGAGTTTACCGATTTCTTGAAGTGCAAAACTTCATGTTAATAACTCGGAAAAAACAAGATGTCCATGCAAAAAATGTATGAATGCAATGTGGAAGCCAATAGATGAAGTTGAAAGATATTTATTCATTAATGGAATTTCTCCATCGTATCACCAGTGGGTATATCATAGAGACCCAGTCGACTTGTCTAGGGGATACGAGAGTCACATATCTCACTCGACACATGATGATGGATTAAGTACGACAGAGATGAATGTTATAAATGTAGAAAATGAAATTTTGAATATTATAAATGATCTATAGTGTCAAGTTACCGATGTAAATGAAGAAGATAACGAGAATGAGATGCATACCAATACCCAAGAAAGAGATAACAATTCAAGCTTATTTGAAGACTTAATAAATGAAACACGCAACCAGTTGTACCCTGGTTGTACAAAATTCTCTTCATTGTTGTTCTTGGTGAAGTTGATGCATATTAAGGTTCTTAGCAGTTGGACTAACAAGTCGTACTTGAATTGTTAAAAAAAGTATTTTCCGTTGGAGCATCTATACCTAGTTCATTTTATAAAGCTAAAAGAAAATTATGTGACTTAGGACTAGGTTATGAGTCTATTCATGCTTGCAAATATAATTACATCCTATATTGAAAAGAATTTGTCGATTTACAATAATGCCCTGTATATGGTGAATCTCGGTACAAAGTTGAAGATAGAAAAAGTAAAAAGATTCCATATAATATTTTACGACCAAAATTGAAGCAATTATTTGTATCTAAACATATTGCACTTGAAATGAGGTGGCATAAAGATAAATGTATTGAAACTAATGGAGTGTTGCGATATCCAGCTGATGCTGAAGGGTGGAAGCATTTTGACAGTGAGTTTCTTCAGTTTGCTTTAGATCCACGAAATGTTCGTTTAGGACTAGCTTCAGATTGCTTCAATCCATTCGGGAATATGAGTACTTCGTATAGTATGTGGCTAGTGATGCTCATTCCTTACAATTTGCCACCTTGGAAATGTATGAAAGAGACAAATTCCATTGTCTCCCTTCTTATAACTAAGCCAAAATCTCCTAGAAAAGAAATTGATATTTACTTACAACCATTGATTGAAGAGTTAAAGGAGTTATAGTATGATGGTGTGCACACTTATGATTGTGTTAGCAGCGAATACTTTCAACTACGTGCGAGCTTATTATAGACTATTAATGACTTTCCTACGTATGGTGACCTAACTGAATGGAGTACCAATGGTTACCAAGCATGCCCTGTTTGTAAAGAGGATACACCATCATTGAGGCTAAGAGGAAAGCAATGTTTTATGAGGCATCGACATTATCTTCCAGATAATCACAGTTGGCGCAAGAGCAAACAATATGATAGAAAAGTGGAACGTAGACCTCCTTCAATTTTCATGGATGGAGAAGATATTTTACGAGAGGTGAACTTGTTAAACTGTTTCGTGCTTAGCAAACATCTGGAAAAACATGATAAAAACAGAAACGAAGTTTAAATTGGAATAAAAGAAGCATATTTTTCCAACTTCCATATTGGTCGAAACTTTTATTAAGACATAAGTTGGATGTTATGCATATCGCAAAGAATATTTGTGATAATTTGGTAGACACATTGTTATATATTGAGGGAAAGAATAAGGATACAATTAATGCTCGTTTGAATTTAGAAGATCTAAATATACGAAAAGAGCTACACTTGCAAAAGGTAGGAGATGAAGTTGTAAAGCCACATGTTGCATACACATTGACTACTAGTGACAAGGTTGCATTCTGTAAGTGGATGAAATCAGTCAAATTTCGTGATGGGTTTGTATAAAATATATCAAGATGTGTGAGCAAAAAATATGGAAAGCCGTGGGGGCTAAAAACTTATGACTCGCATGTTCTACTTTAGAGGTTTTTTTCAGTTGGTGTTTGAGCATATTTAAAAAAAGATGTGTCCACTATTATTGTTGAGTTATGCAAATTTTTCTGTGATTTATGTGCAAAAACAATATTTATAACGGATTTGGATTGATTACAAAGAGACATTATAATCATACTTTGTAACTTAGAAAAAATATTTCCACCGACATTTTTTTTATGTAATGGTGCACCTAGCAGTCCATTTGTCCTATGAAAGAAAAGTTGCAAATCAGTTAGTTATAGTTGCCTGTACCCTATCGAAAGAAGCTTATGGACATTGAAACAATATGTAAGAAACAAAGCACGTCCTGATGGTTCTATAGCAGAAGCATATATAATGAATGAACCGTCAGTATTTTGTTATTTGTACATAACTGGAATTGAGACGAGGTTCAATAGAGATGAAAGAAATGATGATAGACTTCTAAAAAATGAGATATGTGGTGAATTTTCAATGTTTAGACATAATGCGCGACCATTAGGAGCCCCAAGAGTAAGGACATTACCGAGAGAAGAGAAATGCAATGCACATTGGTACATCTTGAACAATTGCATGAAAAAAAAAAAGCTTATCAAAAGTATGTTTTAAACATTTTATTGTAATTAATGATTTTGATACAATGTATGAAATAGAAAATTGAGACATGTCTATTTTTTATAGGAAATATTTGAGACTAATTTGACATGAAGTTGAAAGTCAAGATGATTTATACAGAAGGCACCAACGAGACTTTCCTTATTGGTTCAAATCCCATGTAAGTATGGGTTTAAAAGACAAGAAAAATTCAATTGAATTAATGTGAGTCACATTAATTTTTAAGATCTATTGTGTTGTACTGAATAACAGGTTCTTTCATTGCGTGAAAATGTAGATATGTCTGATGAACTGGAAGAACAACAAAAGGTAGAATCTTTAAAGGCTAGATTGGACGACCTAGAAGAAAGAAGACAATCTGAGATGGATAATATGAAAGTTATGATCTTACAGTTCATAAGAGATAAATCAAACTAGGTATGAGCTCTTCAACTTTTGTATTAAACTAATTAGAAGATTATGTATGTTGTTATCCTACAGTTATGGTAACAACATATGCATATAGTTATGTAAAGTATAGTTAGTGTTCTGAAGTTGAGTTTGAATTTGAGTTTGTGATTAAAATAAGTGGTGGTTTTTAGTTGAGTGGGGGGAGGAGAGGGAGGGAGGGCTTTTATAAACTTCATTTGAATTTGTTCATATTCTTATGTTGGGTTTAAAATTGGTAAAAGGAGTGATTGTCTAATTATATTGACATTATAACTCACCTTTGGTTTTAAAGTTGAATTTGAGTTTGTGGTTAAAATTGAGAAGGGAGGGGATCAATAATCTTCGTTTGAATTTATTTATATTCGTATGTTGGGTTTCATATTGGGTTTTAAGTTCCATATTAAGTTTGAGGTTGAAATATGTAGATATGAGTTGGTTTGTTTCAATTCTTAATGTTCTCAGTTGAGTTCTAAGTTCTATATTGTTGAGAATAATTTTGAGATGGGTATATACTATATTGAGTAAGTGATTAAAATAAGTGGGGGGAGGGAACGGGGTGATTGTCTAATTATGTTGAGATTGTTATTTATATGTTGAGTTTGAGTTTAAAATGTGTAAATATGGGTTGGTTTGAAGTTAAAGTGTGCTTTATTTGTTAATGTTCTTATATTGGTTTTAAAGTTGGTTTTAATTATGATTAAGTTTAAGTTAGGTGTTAAGTTCTATATTGAGTTTGGTTTGAAGTTAAAGGGGAGTTGGTTTGTTTTAATTCATTAATGTTCTTAGTTGAGTTTTAAATTCTATATTCATTTTGAGATTGGTATATGGTATATTGAGCATTAAACTTATTTTAATTTGTATTTTGTAGTATCTCGAGATTTATGTTGAAGATGCTTCTCCCGAGAAGCATAGTTAGGTTGTATAATAGTGTTTTATAGGTAGTTTGTTATCATGTAATATTATTTTGGAGTTAAGGATTTGTGGATGTTATGTATTTCAGACGAATAGTATTAGTAAGTTATTTACTTGACAAACTCTTGAGATTCAAACATATTTTCTATATATTATTTACTATTGTAGACTTCTACTTGATTTTGACAATTTTTATTTTAGTTTATTTGATATTTGTAAGATTCAAACATGTATGACATTTGAAAAAAAAAATAGATATAAAATATAGAAAATACATAAACTTTTTTATGTATTTTAGCTTTTCCCGACAATAAGTAACCAACCCCCGACGGTTCTAGGGGTCGAGACAAGTATAATTGTACGCTAAATAGTTCCAATATAACTTTTGTCCATGGAAGTATCGTCGGGATAGCCATGATATCCAGACATCGAAAACGAGCCTTTGGGATAAGTTACCTTATCCCAACGGTCGTAATTTATAAGGACCATCGGGAGATAAAACTTATCCCGATGGCGCGAAGACACCATCGGCATTAACTAATATCTCCCAATGGTGACAATATTATTGTCACCATTGGGAGATGTTAGTTTAGGCTGACGGTGTCTTCGCGCCATCGGGATAAGTTTTATCTCCCGATGGTCCTTATAAATTATGAGCATCAAGATAATGTAGCTTATCTCGACGGTTGTCTTAGAGTCGGTAAAAAATCACATCCTCCATCCGTCGAGATAATATTTTTTCCCTACGGCACGACTTTTATGGGTCGGGAAAGGTTCCATCGACGAAGGTATCTCGACAATTTGGCCGATGATTGAAAGACCGTCGAGAAAGGTTTGGCCGACAGTGTTCTAAACTTTTGCCGATGGTTTCCATCATTGGAAAAGGCTCAAATTATTGTAGTGTATACTCGATTTATCTCGTTTTAAGTAATTAATACTACATCGTTTGAAATAGAATTAAAAATTTCAAACGAGCCTAAGCTAACATTTTGATTACTCCTTTTTCTATTGTATTATTTCACCGTCCAAAATATAAGGCACACATGTATGAGATAATACTTATAAAAAAATTTAGAAAACAAAAACAAAAACAAACAGGAGAAGAAAAAAGATAAGAAAAGTTGATAGGACCACAAATGTTTGTGACAAAAAAAAAAAAAAAATAGTTGAGTTTAATTTAGGCTTCGTTTGATAACCATTTGGTTTTTAGTTTTTGTTTTTTAAAATTAAGCCTATATCTACATTATTTACAATGATTTGTTTTTTTCTTAAGTACAATGGTTGAATTCTTAGCCAAATTTAAAAAAACTTTTTTTTTTTAGTTCTCAAATTTTGACTTGGTTTTTTAAACTATTGGTGAAAGGTAGATAACAAATAAAGAAATTTGGAGGTAGAAGTAGTGTCCATAGGCTTAATTTTCAAAAACAAAAACAAAAAATAAAATTGTTACCAAATGGGGCCTTAGAAATTGGGTATGAATCAGCTTTGTTTGATAACATTCCTATTTATGACTTCTTGCTTTTAGTTATTAAGGGGTAATTATTTGGGCTCCGTTTGGTAACCATTTCGTTTTTTAGATTTTAGTTTTTGAAAATTAAGCCTACGTATTCCCCATTTTTTAATGATTTGTATCCTTCTTAAGTACAATAGTTGAATTCTTAGCCAAAACCTAAAAACAAAAAAACTTTTTAAAAACTACTGTTTTTTAATTTTCAAAATTTAGCTTGGTATTTTAAAGCATTGGTAAAATGTAGACAACAAAGAAAGAAATTTGAAGGTGGAAGTAATGTCTATAGACTTAATTTTCAAAAAAAAAAAAAAGTCAAATAGTTACCAAACAGAGTCTTGATTTTTAGTTTTTGGTTTTTGAAAATTAAGTTTTTTCTCTCAAAATCTTTTACAATATTTTTTTAGTATAAAAGATTTTAATATCATCACAAACCTCTCTTTTTCTTTTATTTTAGCTAAATTTTAAAAACAAAAACAAGTTTTAAAAAAATTATTTTTAAAATTTTTAAAATTTAGCTCAATTTTTTAAAAATATTGGTAGAAAGTAGATAACAAAACAAGAAATTTAAACACAAAAATAATGTTCATAGGCTTAAAAATTAAAAATAAGTTATTATCAAATAGGGCGTAGATATTCAAGGTACATAAATGTTTGATTAAAAAATAAATTTCTTATTATATATTTTTTTTTCTAAACCTAAATAAAAGTATTACTAAATATCCAAAAGTAAATATAACAAAAAATTGAATTCAATTTTAGAAATTTATTTTCATGTAAAATTTTTACCTTCATAATTTAAAATTGTAGAGAACAAAAAAAAAAAAAAAAAAGTTAATAGACACTTTACTTTTCTTCAATAAAAAATAAACAACAAAGTTTTTTTTATAAAAAAAAAATTATCAAATGGAGCTTTAATAAACTCAACATCAGTGTCAAACTGAGGTACTCAATGAGCATAGTCTAATGACAAATTATTATCTATTTTTATAATAAAATTTACAAGAAAAAAATAAAGAAATGAAAAATGAAAAAAGCACATTCCCCACATGTGAAGGTGTTGTCCTCTTCAAAGTCTCTATCCCTAGGGCTTTCTAATTTGGATTTCTATCATTTTTCTTCCTCTCTTTCTATTTTTCTATTTCTATTTCTATTTTTATTAATTTCTTCTCTTCTCTACTATGATAATAATCTTGCAACTCTAGTTTTAATTTTTTGTCAACATATCATTCCCCTTTTTTTGGTATTTTCATCTTTACAAAAATTTTACACCACATGAAAGATTGTCGGATTTTCATCCATATATTTTGAATTTTTTTCCATCTGGTCCATATAATTTTAAATATTAAATTTCAATTCATCATATAGTTTTTTCCTTTTTTTTTTTTTTTTTGAAAAAGATACTCGGTTAGTTTCTTTTTGACTTTTTCAAAAAAAAAAAAAAACTTAATCTCTATTTACATTTTCCCTATAAATTAGTATAAAATTATTTAACCAAGTTCAATAAAAAAAATGATTAAATTTAGATTTAATAAAATTACAAGAACTAAAATTAGATGCATATTAAAATGAGACACAACTCCCTGGACACGGCCACGGATTAAAATGATAATTTTACCTAAAAATAGAAACAAAAGAAATAAGAAAAATATTAATTAAAATGGACCCAATACTATATATATATATATATATAGTTTTATGATTTTCCATCTTTTCCATCAACCATATAATTTTTAAAATTAAAATTTAATACATATCCTCATTTTTGTTACACATATGTAGGGAAAACGACACCTTGGACTTGATTTATAAGAAATTTATCATACATTGTTTAATTTTTTCCGAACATTTTAATAAAAGATGTTTGCTTGTTCATATTATTTGCAATTCATTTATGAAGCATTAGTTGAAAATAATTGAGACAAAAGAGATATTGTTGACGTGTGTTTTCATATCCAACAAGTGTCCACTGACCACTATCCACCATTACACTCATATATCTTTTTCCTCAACAAAATAAACTAAAATTGTGTGTCCTAAATTTAAAGTTTAAAATATTGGTGTTGATGTCAAATAAAAAAAACTCTATTAATGTAAAATTTGTATAATCAATTTCAAGATGGGAGGTTCAATTTTTCCACTATATATAAATAAACAATAAAATAACATTGATACAAATGTTGATCACACATGGATAGAAATGATAGCTTTAATCTAATTTTAATTTGAATAATACTTAGGTGTAATCTAGACTGCATTTATTTCCCTACATCCCCTTCAATTATAAAGAAGAAAATTATTTAAAAAACATATTTTTACAAAAAAAATATATATATATATATATCACGTGATAATTTGTGATTGGGCATTTAGATGAATTGCACACAGATTAGTACAACTAGAGAAATTAGTTCAAATATATCTAATTAAATACTTAAATTGACTTCACACTTTTAATATTAAGGCCATGTTTATACTGGTTGCAAAGTAATCCATTAAGGGTAAGGTAAAAAAATTCCAATTGGTTACTTTTATTGTTGTTTACCTATTTTTCGTAATCGTAATGTGATGTGACCCGTCTTGAAATTTGTAGTCAAATCGTATAATCTGATTGAGGAATAAAAGGTATTCAATCTGATTGCAGTTGAAAATTACGTGGGATTCACTATCTTATAACGTTATGGATATTGTTACTATAACGATATGAAAATTATGAATTTATCATATTTGTTGTTACATTTGGTCAAACAGTAACAATAACGATAACGATAATGATAACAGTAATATGTGACGATTCAAAATTCTAGATAAATACGATAAAAACAATCTAATTATATTTATAATTCATCTATCAACAAAATCTCATTTCGATTTGGTAAACTTGACCTAATTCTAATGTTTGGAAGTTCGAATTTTTCGTTAAGATCTGAAGCTATTTAAAAATATTAATCTTATTGTAAGTATTGTTATTTTTTTTAACGATTAATATCACTTGAAGTATAAATAATATTCATAACGCACTTCATCATATTAGAAAAATGATGTGTCAATTTTCTTTAGAAATTAGTGATGTTTCAGTTTGGTAACAGATTAAACTTTTTTTTAAAAAAAAATTTGAGTGAGTCGCATTTCGATTAATCTCATTAGACAACCTATCTGATCCAATAAAATTAGGTGTCAAGAAAACTCGTAAGATATTAAATCTTACATAGGTGGCGACCATGGATTAAACCCACGACTTCCTAGTCTTTGTCAAATAGATGTTCTCTTATTTCTCATTAGACTAAACCATGACTATAAAAAAATATTTTTTAGGTCAAAACGAGTGTAGTCCATCTAGTGTACTATCAAATTCGAAGTAAAAAATTTGATCTCTCACTCTACATTTTTTTCAAAAATAAATCAATAAACATTTTTAGGAAAAAACAGCAATTAATTTTCTATTATTTATATTAAATCCTTTCTGTGATCTTTGTCTCCACAGAGTCTTGGAAGAAAGATGCACAGAGCTTTAAATTAATCAAAATTCGAATTATTGAAGTTATTGCAATCACCTGCAGATTAACAGTGACCTTTGCTTTCCTTCAAAATAATTCTCTTTTATTACTTTGAGTCTCCCCACCCCAGCAGTCTGATTCATTTTTTCTTAAATAAATAAATATAAGAATAGAAAGAGATCACTGCCAATTATTCTTTGTAGGAGATCAAATAATATTCGACCTTTAAAAAGAACATCAAATTATACTTGAACTAAGTTCGATTTAGCAATTTTTCATTTTTTATTACATATGAATTCAACTCCTTGACAATTATAAAATAATCATTATAATTAGACTCTCTCGATTATAATTTTATAAGTGATTGACTTAAAAATTTAAGATATGTTTAAAATTTAGGATTTATCATTTTAAATGTGTCAGATGATTGGATCCCTTATTTTTATAATTGTTGAATTAATTAAATAAAATCATATTTCAAGAGTATAATTATGTTGATGTATAATTCAAATTACAACATACAAAATAATTACGAAAATTTCAAAGTTCAATGAGATAATGGTTAAAATTGAGAATTTGAGTATATGATAGTGACAACACACAATTCATGGTAACTTTTGTTCCTAAAAATACATGAACAAAATTGACACAATCATGAAAAAATATAGGAGGAGTGTATGATTCAACGTTAGAAATATGATTTTTCATGCTTAAGAACTGATTCAAAAAGACTGTGGAGAGAAAAGAATCTACAAAATTTTGAAGAGCTTAATTATATAAGATTGACAATTGGGAAAAGCTGTTTGAAACATTAGACACTTCATCAAATGGTCCATTTTCATTGGAAATTTCTGTGTTTATTCACTGTCAAAATTAGGCAATGTTGTTTTTCCCTTCTCTCTTTAGGGTTGAAAATTTTGTCAAAGTGTTCATTTTCTTGGAAATTTCTTCCTTTATTCACCGTCCAAATATGTCAATGATCTTTTTAATTATAAAAAAAATTCCACCCATACACAAAGTTGTAGAAATAATAGGAAAAAGCTGTCTGATTGTGGCTCTCTTTGAATAGAGCGTTTTTTTTTAAAATGAGTTCAACAATATGGGAGATTGGAGGGATTTAAACCCTAAACTTTATAGTTCAAGAATATAATATGTGCATAAACTAATTCAGCTATCAACTTAGCGCCCACATCTTTTTAATTTTTTCCTTTAAATTTTGGCCTCGTCAAGTAATTTTCTCTCTTTTTTCAAGATTAAGACATATTTTTCTTTTGATTCAAGTTTCTGTCGAGAAGATGTGCTCAAAGTTGAGCTATATATATTGTGGCTTTCTTTATTTTTTAGGGTTAGTCTCTTTGAATAGAAGAATATATGTGTCGAGTTTTTCTTAGAACATTCAAGTCAATTACTCCTTATGTATATAAGACCCTTCAACTACCTTTACAAGGGTATGATATTGTCCACTTGTGGACATAAACCGTCATGACTTTGTTTTTGGAACCATCTCAAAAGACCTCATATCAGTGGAGATAGTCATCCTCACTTATATACCCATGATCCTCTCCTTATCTAACCAATGTGGGACTTTGGTCGTATTCCCAAAAATTTGTTGGGTTTTGGCAAAATAATAAAATCGAAGGGAATAAAAAAAGAAAAAAAAAAGAGCAGTTTGTCCCACATCGGTTAAATTGAAGAATGAGGATGGGCTCTAAGCTTATAAAAGAAGCTTATGCCTTTAGTTTCAAGTTGTCCCAATTAGAAACACTTTAAGTTTGGGTGTGCTAACTCTAGTCAAGTTTTTCTTTATATATTCTCTAGTTTGAGAGTGGAAAAAGGGTGTGAGTAGTATTAAAGCTTTAAGAGAATGCTCTTCTAATTAGGATTGCAATTTTACAGTTGTAGCTTCTTCTGAGCTTCCACATCATAAAAGAATTCTTGAAACGGGTTGCAATGTTTGTGAATAATGTGAGTTGTTCGCTCTTTGTTGATTTTCTAGGAGTGAAACAGATGTTTGTTAAGCTTTATGAGTTCAATAAAGTTTGATGTGGAGAAATTTGATGGAATGATCAACTTTTACTTGTGGCAAGTATAAGCCAAGGATGTGTTAATACAATATGGGTTATACAAGTGCAAGGTAAGCGGTGATGGTGGTCCAATGCAATTCAAGAGTGATTCCAGGCAAAGGTTTCAAGAAAATAATCTTCGAGCAGAAGATAGGTTGCTGAGAAGGAAAACAGTTTAGATACATGAACAATAGAGCAAGTTCGTCAATGTCTTTCACGTTAAGGGAGATGGTGACTTACTCTAAAGAAGATGAAATTTATCCTTATAGTATGTTCGTTTTACCATGATAGAGGATGTGATGTTAGCGGTTTCATAAATTTAAACACGGGCATTGACTTGGTAGTTATGCAAGGTGTGTGGTGGAATTTATGTCGATAGCTGAAAGACTTTCAGGTGATCCAAGGAGGTGGAAGTTTCACCATAAATATCAACAACGTTTATCGACATGTAATGAAAAAGGAAAATCTTGAAAGGTGGTATTCCAAGTGGTCTACTTTTCATGGTGAAGTAGATTATAGTTCTCTAATTTGAGAATTATGATTGTCGATTAAGACAATGGTTGTTGCAAAAACTGGAGAAAAGGGTGTCGATTACAAATATCTTGTCAATATGAAATTTGTTAGGTTTTGGCTGTCCCACATCGGTTAGATTGAAGAATGAGGATGGGCTTCAAGTCTATAAAAGGATTTTATGCCTCTAGTTTTAAGTCATCCCAATTAGAAACACTTTAAGCTTGGGTGTGCTAACTTTAGTTAAATTCTCTTTATGTATTCTCTAGTTTGAAAGTGAGAAAAGGGTGTGAGTAGTATAAAAACTTTGAGATAGTGCTCTAATAATTGGGATCGAAAGAGAAAATTATTCTGTATGATTGTGACAATGTATGATTGTGACAATTTTTTACATAGTAGATTTCTTTCTTGTGGCCTAGAAGTGAGAGAGTTTTCCCCAACATAAGCTCCCCTAAGTTTGAGAACTTCTTCTCCATGAATGAACCATTAGGATCCCCCTAAGGTTGAGAATTCATTCTTAATCAATGTTGCCTTAGGCTCCCACTAAGACAGAATAATGCTTTTCTAGGTTGAAACATCCAGAACAAGAATGGCTAGAGAACGAGCCGCCAAGAGCTAAGATTATGTCATGCTTTTCGAACAATGAACACACAACACTACAAGAAATGAACCTTTTCCCGATGCTTCAAATTGTCGAGAAATGCTAAAAAATGCGTTAGGAGTTCAACTTCATATGACATACATGTCGTCGGGAGATATCTGTTGGGAATATAACTTTTGACGCGCAAGCATATAGCTTTGAAAGTTTGTAGAAACTCTCGTTGTCTATTACACGACGTCGGGAGTTTGGTACTCCCGACACATGTATAGACTTTGTTGGGCGTTCTTTGAGTTCCCGACGATTGGTAAGCTGTCGGGAGTTAAAGTTTAGATTTTGAAATCTGAACTTAAACTCCCGAAGGCTTACAAATCTTGAGAAATATACAAAATCCCTACGTTTTTCATCAAGAGATAATCATTTAATTTTAATTTTTTAAAAAAATTTGGCCTGAATGACTTATATAACATTATTAAGCAACTAAAAAAAATATTCACATAAGAAATAAAACTAACAAACAAAATCCATAGTATTCTTTATTAAAATAGACAAATGTTGGCAAAATACAAAGAAAAATAAACAAACAAAAGAAATGCCTTCACAAATACATAAAAGAAAGAACATGAAAACTTCTCCAACACATGATCTCAAACACAGAATCTCCAACAACATTTCCAACCTTATCTCCAAACAACATCCTACAACAAAGCAAAAACCTCCTACAAATCCTACAAAACAAATAACATACTACAATCCTACAAAACAAAGAAATGAGTAACAATCTTACAAAACAATGAAAATCAACACACTTCCAACACTACTTGTTCTCAACCTGAAACCTCCACAAACACACAAAGACCACAAGTTAAACTCCAAAAGAATCAATTATCTTAACTCATCCTAAATAACATTCAAAATTCATAAAGTTCCACACAACCCATCCCAAATTCTTCCCACACATCCCACACAACATTCAAAATTCATGAACGAAACAAACAAAAAACTCCAAGTTGAACTCCAAAACAAGTATAAGTAATCTTAACCTACCTCACACAACCCACACAACATTCAAATTTCAAAAATATATACATACACACAAAAAACTCCAAATTGAACTCCAAAACAAGTATAACTAGTCTCAATCCACCTCCCAGAAGATACAAATTTTACAAACATCCACGAACACACAAAAAACTCCAAGTTGAACTCCAAAGTAAGTATGACCCATCTCAACCCATCCCCCACAACATTCAAATTTCATAAACATCCGCAAACACACAAAAAGCTCCAAGTTGAACTGAAAAACAAGTATAACTAATCTCAACCCACCCTCCACAACATTCAAATTTCATAAACATCCGCAAACACACAAAAAAATTCGAGTTGAACTCCAAAGCAAGTATACCATGAACTTTCATAAGTATATTAATTTATACCATGAGCTTTCATAAGTATTTAATTTGCATCCTCTTCCAAATTTCATTCAACCAATAACATGTAAACCTTACCATTTAAGTCCATTAAACTCCTAAAAATTTTCATAAGTACAATTTAGACCATTTTATTACAATTAGTTTTGAAAATCACCCATACATTAATTCTCAAATATGTGTAGATTTCTTGAAATGCCGATTTTACAAAATAGATAATTAAAATAAACATATGAACACTATTCTTAGAAGAAATTATGAATAAGAATCAAAATTGATTCATTCATAAAAGTCTAGGGGTTAAATTGACACAATTAAAAGTTTTCCACGAGACCTCTTGCGGAACATATGGAGAGAGTGTGAATTGTTATACCTTTAAAGCTTAAATGAATACAACTCTTAAAGTTTAGGGTATAAATTGATATTTTTTTTAGAAAAAAAAATAGGGTGGAAAGTTCGAAAATTTTCCATCAGCCAGTATATTTCTATAAAAGGAAAAAAAGAAGAAAGTTAAAACAAATAGGAGGGTTAGCCTTATTAAATTACTACTCATAAAGAAATAATAACTGATTTATCGATAATTTCTTTCCACGTGCAAACTTATCCTTTAATTTGATTACAAGTGTGACAAATTTAATTTTGAAACAAGGACAGAATAAGAAGACAAAAAATATTTTGAAACTCTTCTGACACCACTCTTATCCAGTACATCAAAAGGATAAAATTTATGTAAATAATTTACATTTATTATCTTAAGTTTCTTGGTTTAATAATTAATAATGGGTTAAAAACTTAAACCACTTATTTTAAAAGTTTTAGTTCGATTTTTAGGTTTTAGTTCAATTTTAAATGATCTTTAAATGATCTTTATCCACATGAGAATTAAAAATTCACTCTCTTTTCACTTTTTTCCACTTATATTTATACTATAATTTTTTAAAAAAGAAAAAAACTTCATACTTTAATTCAATTGACTACAAAATCGAACACATAAAAAGAAAAAAAGTTAATTGAACGCCACAAATAGAAAAAAAAAAAAAAAACACATCATCAAATTATTATTGATATTGCATTTAATAATTTTGATGTAACTTTTATTGTTTTTCAATTGTATTCTTATGACATGTTAAGTAGAGATCCTTTTGTCATTTTATTATGGACTATGATATAACATTAATATTTTTATTAAGAGACTATCTAAAGTCTTGTTATTAGGTTATTTTGAACAAATTACAATGAATTAATTTTGGTATTTGTGTTCTTTTAAGTTTAGCGAACCTTTGAATTTTGTAATTCAGGTAATTAATGAGTTGCATGCTAAGAACATTGAAATGAGATTAATCATCTTTATCTTGTGGAGTGTTCGAATCTTGGATAAAGAAACTTGTCCTTTGTCCTAAGAGTTTTTTTTATCTTAATTAAGATAATTTGTGTCTAACCAAACCTTTAATGTTGAAATCATTTCGATTTGAGAGTTTTAATGTTTGAGAATCCGAAATTCTCATATGAAAAAGGGTTTCTAATTTCAAATCTTTTGAGTCACATTAGAGTACGTTCTTAACCATGCTTACCAATTCATTCGTTAGTGGTTATAATCACCATTAACAATTTAGCAAACATTTCTTTAAAGAAAAATACCTCGGTTTTTCTCTCCTATTAAATACTTCCCTATTTTAGTTCAAAGAAAAAATATTTCTCTATTCATTATCGTATGCACATATAGAAGATTTGTAAGATTAGACTAAATTAAAATTTTTAAAGCGATATAGGAACCATATCTTGAAACCTAATCATAAATCTTAAAAAACGAAAATGAACCTATTTAAAATCATAAAAATTAGATCATACCTATTTCATAAACTTTGTGAGAATTGCTTTGATTTTTTCCATGTAGAATTCTCTTAATCGTACTGAAAACTAAACTAAGACGGTAAAGACGAAAATAGTAATTTATGGTTAAAAAAGGAAAGATGAATAGAGATGATTAGGCATATATAGGGTATAGGGCATAGAAGTAACATAAGAATGATGAAACAATCAATGGTGCAGAAGAAAGGAAAGGGAATAGGATCATGCAGTGTCCTAGATTAAGGACCCTCTACCCCATGCCCTTTGCCTAACCCATATCCCACTTTCTTATGCTCCCTAGCCCCTACCCTTAATCTCTCTCTCTATCTATAAGTAAAAATTTGGACATGGGGCTCTATAAGTATAGAGTTTGAATTAATTCTTCTTTTCATTTTTATGGGACACCCACTACTCCTAATTTTAGTTGAAGGATGGACCAAATATGTTAATGAGATGCAAAATAACTCTATGGGGACACACAAGAAGAGTAGATTAGGAAATGTATGCTTGTCAAGTTCCCTTTGTGTCTTCAATTTAAAGGGTTTGAATTTATTTAGTTCATCCAACCCCTTTTTCCTCTTTAAACAAAAAGTACTTTTTCTTTATTGAAAATATATTAAATGTCAATAATTTTACTTAACAAAATGTGATCTTTACCGATGAAAAACACTTCTCCATATTTTCCCTCTTTTTTCTATCTAACTTGTTCGGTGCCTTCTTAATCTCCTTCTTCGAGTTAAATTGTCAAACATGATATGTAATAATAATAATATTTGCAAATAACTTTAACGATGAAGATTCTTTTGCTCACTCGTGACAGGAAAAACAATTTGATGGAGTAGATTTAAAAAAAAAAAAAAAATGAAAGTTTGATATCACTTGACTTATGTGTGAAGTAAATTAGAAAAAAAGAAAAGTAAAGAATGAAAAAGGAGGGATGTTAGCCAAATAGAACCGAAGAATAATGAAATGTGAAATGTGGTATGAGATAAAATGGGTAGAGGAGCATTTGGTACATTTGGAAGAAGGAAAAGGACGATGCCCCCTCTCATTAACTTTCTCTCTCATTAATCCATTTGGACCACCTAAAACCTACCCCTACACTTGGCGGCTATCTTGTCTTCTTTTATCCTTCTTCTAAGGACACACTACCCTAAACATTCAAAATATATTCATAAATAAAACCTTTTTTTCTTTTTTTTATTTTGTTGGATGCTACTGAGAGAAAATTACTTCAATCTTGTGCAATTCGGATTACTCAGCTCAAATTGAAAGGATTAGATTGGATTACTTAATCTTGAATTAGGTTCATTTTTTTTTTTTATTGAATTGGATTAGATCCCATTTTTGAATACTTATTTTTTATCCAATCTAACTCAAATTACGTATATATATATATATATATATATATTTGTTTGATGTTTGACTGACTACATATTGATAAATATGTAGATTTTTAATGTT